>NC_090266.1:798284943-798377443 GCF_040414725.1 Anabrus simplex
AATTGTGTCTTATGATTCATTCGGGAATTATCCAACTAATATTCTGGCCCGTTAACGGTCTTATTTAAGCTTTCACCACCCGTAACACTGCTTGAACTTGTGTACAACGTTTTCTATCATGCATGCATTGCAACTTGAATTGTTTATCATACGGATACTATGTAATTTGTTGTTAGTTGGGATCAGTTCATGGACTACCATATACCAATGTTCGCATACTATGTTTGGAAGGATTTTATTATTAATGTTCCTCCAGAGTTGATTTCAGTTCACCACAAGAGAAGTCTTCGTGATACTCGCCGCTATCTAATTCTGAAGTTATACGAAGGTATATATTTACTTGAAATATGTCCTATTCTATAGTATATCTGAAGGGAGATAGCTAAGTTCAAGTTTTATAATTCGTATATGGGGAGCTAATAGATTTACGTCATTGTGCACTGGAAGGTTGCATGTTTCTTTGCAGGTTGCACCACTGATGTAGAAATTGTTGAGAGCTCGAATGGCCTAGGCCCCTCACTGCCATCAAATGTATATTTATTTAAATAGATTTTGCGTGCGATTTCAAAAATTTAAGCACAATGACTTGAGAATTCTTCTGGGCATACGCAAGAGTCTCGTACGTATTCCTATACGTTTTGTTAACATAATATTATGTCCTTCCAAGGCATGAAGCACCAGTAGGTCAGTAGTAGGTACAGTTTGGATCTGTTGTTTCTTCTTATTCCCATGTGTCTTTTAGCTAGTGGCCTTGGACTAGTTCGGATAGTTCGGGCAACCTTAAAAACGACCACTCTGACCTTTTGCATACAAAACTGCATTAAAATCACCGCCTAGTATAATTTTTAGGGCCGAATTCATAGTCAGCACTTATACATAAGTGGAAACCTTAAGTAATAAGGGATCACTTATAATAAGTATTCATTTATTTCATAGACAGCACTCAAAGAGCACACTTATTGATACAGTAAGTATTCACTGAGATATGGCATGCTGTATATTATGCCCATGCTTCCTGGATGGTGTAGATATGGCTACCGAATAGTGGGAAGATCTACTGTGTTTTGCATATTGAAGGACATCACGCGACCACGCGCGACATTTCTGAGGTTAAATGATCGTCTATACTATATATTGTATTTGGTTATCAGAATGGATAACAAAACAGACAGCTGAGACGGCACCTGCAGGAACTTGTGTCGAAGTACATGCACATAATATAGCATAAGCAGACCGACGCAGTTTCTCATCAGAATATGAATGACGTGGGGGAATCTTGTTGTGGACAATGCAAACTACGAAAATGCCCAGAGATTAATTTTCTTCTTAATATAATATATTTATAGTTGTCCAGGTACTCGAACCTATACAAATATTCATCCAAATGTAGAGGATCTAGCCTTACAACGCTTTTAATGATTTGACAAATATATCCCTAGCTGTTACGTTGTAATAGGCCTAATTACTTCCCCAATAAATTGTAAATGGTATGTATTGATGTGCGATGCCATAATTTCAGAAACTTCTGATATAACCCGGCAAACGATTGGTTGATTAACCTGATATAATTAGCACAAAACAATCTTAAAATAAATGGTGGTAGTGCAGCACGTTAATTTTTTTACAACTTTATATAGTTCTTTATTATTCCATAAACCTACAGTTAGGTAACTTATCAACTTGTAACACGTTTCCAATTCATTAAGCGAAATACCAGTAATGATTATGGTGATGATAATTGTCACCGTGTTTTTGTGGTAGTTAGAGGTGAAAGAAGGTGCGGGGTGGTGAACAGGTCTCAGGCTACGAAAGTAAAATTAATTTAAAATTTAACAAGGTTATATTTTCTTTTCAAACTCAGAAATAACAAGAATGGCAGGTACAGAGTAGCAAGGCAACAAAGAGCAACAATAGTATTTACAGGTTTTGGGCTTCGGGCCCCGAACTTCCAATTCTCGAGCAGTTAGCCCGAATTTACATGTACATAAGGTTTAGCAAAGGGGCAGAAAACCCCAATCATGCCCAGGAGCACTTGCTCCGAATTACACAGTAATACCTCCTAGAGGCACGCAGAAACAAATTGCAAAAGAGCGATCCGCTCTCAAAGTTTTAAGCCTATCACAAGGCCACACCTAACTCTACTTTCAAGCTGTCCTCTAAGGACGTAAGCACAGGGGTAAAATACCCAACCTACTGAGGTCTATTAAGCGATAAAAGGATAATTACATGACCTCTAAAATACCAAGTTGAGAGGAGGCGAACTGCACTCCTAATACATTTGCTTTTAAAACCAAATCTGGCTCTAGGCCACAAATGCAAGGGCTAATCCCATACTAAAGAGGTGACTTTAGAAAGAAACAAATTTACATAATGTTAAGGAAGAATAGGTTGAGAAAATAAGTTCACCTCAAAACAATATGAGTGGGAGCTCGAGAGGGTTAAGCACTCTCTATCCCAATATGTAGTTTAAAAGATAGAATAGATACAAGTTTCTTTACATTTTAAGGAAGGTTACATAATGGAAAAACTTCGGACCCGCCCCGAGAGTTAAACTGCTGAGCAAGCAAGAAAAGAAGTAATTAATCGGCCATTACCTGGTTATTGACTGCCGCCAAAGAAAGAGGCGCTTCCCGCCCCCTGCTATGTACTTTACACACGAAAAGATGGAACAGAAGTGGCGCAGAGACCCTAAAATCAGCAGTTTATATACTCTCGCGGAAAGTTCGAGGCGTTTTAGGAAGGAAAACACCCGCCCACAATCTTTTATTGGTGGTTAAAGAAAACACCTACACAAGATGAAGAAGAAACACATCATTGGTGGAAAATTAATTTAAGAAATTCGGGATTGGCCAAATTCAAAACAAGGGGAAAGAAAGGGTTAATATTGCCAACTTAAACAATGACTGAAAGAAATTTAGCAAAGAACAAACTTTTGAAATTAATTTTTCTCCAAAGAAAACAGTTCTTTCACTCCGCACTAGGGTGCACTATTGTTGATCTTCAGTAGTCTCCTCTAGAAGAGAAAGTTCACACTTCTTACTACAAGCAAAACAAAAATACGTCGAAAATGACACAGTTCAAAAACTTCAAACTTTCCAGGTAGTGACATCTTCTGAGAAAGTAGAAAATTAATACCGTAGATAAAGTTCAGACTTCCTCCAGCAGAGGAGTTTCAACTGGCGCCAATTTTAAATAAGCGGCGTGGAGGTGTACCGCCCGGTACAGACCCCCTCCCCAAAGGTTCCTCCAGGGGTGACACATGAAATTTGTTTGAAAACAAGGTCCAAGTTATGATGTGGATATGAAGATTGATTGCAGAAGCATTTATCGAAGTGGTTGAAATTTAGTTTGATTCAGTTTCAAAAATTCTTGTAGTAACAGCGGAAGTACTGTCTTAATGTTTGTAGAAGGTTGAATTGAGAAGGAAAACTTTAGTTTTAAAGTTGAGGAAAAAATTTTCTAAGTCCACCAGATATTGTTGTTGAATTCTCAGGTGTAGTAATTGCTGATAGTAATTGTCCATGTAGTTAATTAAATGGGATGGCCAGGCCGGCCGCTGCAGCTTGTGTCCAGAGGAGGCCGCCCGGACCCCTCAAGTACCCTGAGATACCGCTCGCCCGCACTATGAGTGGAGTAGAGGTGTTGAAGCACGCCGCGCCCGCGGTGAAGATATACAGGCTGCGGCCCAGTAGCAGGTCGTGCGCCGCACATCAGCCTTGGCCGGGAGGAGGGCTCCGGCTCGCCGTGCACATGTCGTCCTCGCTGGGGAAGAGGGGGCCCTTCCTCTATCCCAGTCGCAGCATGGCGCCGCGCGGCTGCGAGGGCACTGAAACATTAAAGCTAGGCGGCAGAATTGTTGAACCATCATCATTTTTTGAGGGCACAGGCTTTGTGAAGAGGTTGAGGGGCCAGCGGCGTGCAGAAATTCATTTCAGATGCGAGCCACTGTGTGTAGTGGAGCAGGAGACGGGAGCGTGGTAATTACCGTGGCAAGGATAGGATGGCAGTGTAACCGTGCTGGGAAGGTTTACAAAAACTTACATATGAAACAAAATATTATAGAAGGGGCAGAATGCCTTAAAAGTGAAAACTCAAAAAAAAAATATAACCTTCATATTCCTTTCACGATTATATGAAGCAAGTTAACCCAGAAATTACACCGGTTTCACCAGTGACAGGTGAACCCTAAATATCCTCTCGGTGGCTGGATTGCTTAATAATAATGTGACCGGCGTAAGGAAATCTAGAATGATACACGGCCCATGAAATCTGGGGGCAAGCTTGCCCGCGGGAACAAAATTCTTGACCATCACCTGGTCACCTACCTTCAAATGGGTGGGTCTCCGTCCACGATCATATCTTTCCCTAACCTTTTCATGAGAGACTTTAAGATTGGCTTTAGCCTTCTTCCAAAGATCTTTAATATTATCCGGATCTATTGTCTCGGGTAGAATGTCACTCAGAGACCAGAGGTTAGAGAGCGGCGTGTTGGGAACGAACTTGAACATCAAAGAAGCTGGAGTAAACTTGTGAGATTCATGAACCGCCGAATTCAAAGCAAAAGCTAACCAATGCAGGGACGTGTCCCACCTGGAATGATCTTCATGATGATAGGCAATAAGCGCGGACCTGAGATTACGATTAACCCGTTCAGCCAGAGATGGTTGAGGGTAATAAGCAGAAGTAGTTACATGAGAGATGGACAAGTCAAAACAGAATTTACGAAAAAGATTTGATGTGAACGCCTTTGCATTATCAGACACAATATATTGGCACGGACCCTAAGAAGCAAAAATAGAATTTAGGCAAGTAATGGTGGACTGAGCGGTAGCCAGCTTAGTCGGAAATAACCAGGAAAATCTAGTAAAGCCATCTACGCATACAAAGATAAACTTGTTAGCATTTCCCTTAGACTGGAGGAAGGGTCCTACATAATCAATATACAGGCGTTCCATGGGGCGTGACGCTTGATGAGAAGACAAAAGGCCTACCTTGGTGGACATGGTTGGTTTACTAAGCAAACAGGATTTACAAGCCTTCACTAGTTCACGGGTTTCAACGTCCATACCTTTCCAGATGAACATTTCACGAATCTTCTCACGAGTTTTAAAGATACCAAGATGCCTTCCTAATGGGGTCTCATGATAATACTTGAAGATCATAGGTACAAGAATAGCTGGAACGACAACTTTCATCATCTTATCATGCCTCGATGGGCAACATAAAACACCATTCCTCAGAACATAAGGGACCACATGTTCCCAGAAGAAAGGGTTTCCATTATCGGAGCCAGCGTCGGATCTTCACGTTGGTATTTCTCGATATCCCTAAAAAGCATGGGAGCATCTGTTAAAATGGCATTAACATCAGATAGTATGGACTCGGAAGGTGATGAACTGTCGACCGGTTCATGGGTCTCGACGTTGTTGGAAAACATACGGCTGAGTCCATCAGCAACAACATTTTCGGTGCCTCGGATATGCCTGACATCGAATTGGAAGGCAGAAATACGGATGGCCCAACGGGCTATACGGCCAGTACGACACGGCCTACCTAAGACCCAGCTTAAGGCTTGATTATCTGTCTCCAGGTCGAATTTGACATGTTCAAGATAGAGACGGAACTTTTCTAAGGCAAATAAGACTGCCAAACCCTCGAGCTCATAAATAGAATACTTGGCTTCTTGAGCCGACAAGGTCCTAGATGCATAGGCGATGGGTCGCCTCCCTAGTTCAGTCTCTTGAAGAAATACTGCAGCTACTGCTGACGACGACGCGTCGGTTTGGACAATGAATTTCTTTGAGAAATCAGGCATAGCAAGGACAGGGGCATTACAGAGAGCTAATTTAAGATCTTCAAAAGCGGCTTGTGAGAAGGTCCCCACTCGAATTTGATGCCTTTCCTACGAAGAAGGTTCAAGGGCGCCGCTCTATTAGCAAAGTTAGGAATGAACTTCCTGAAGAAATTCACCATTCCAATGAACCTGGCGATACCTTTGATGTCCTTAGGGGTTTTAAAATCACGGATGGCCTGTGTTCTCGAATGATCGACTGCAACACCATCAGGTGACACAATATGCCCTAGGAATGACATAGAGGGCTTAGCAAAGGCAACCTTGGACAACTTGACAGTTAACCCAGCCTTACGAAGGCGATCGAGAACTTCTCGCAGATGATCTAGATGTTCTTCAAAAGTCTCTGAAAATACGACGACATCATCCAAGTAGTGGTACAAGTACTCAAATTTGATGTCGGAGAAGACCCTATCTAGCAGCCTAGTGAGTACAGCTGCTCCCGTGGGGAGCCCGAAAGGCACGCGGTTGTATTCGTATAAATTCCAGTCCGTGGCAAACGCTGTAAGATGTTTAGACTCTTCGGCTAGAGGAATTTGATTGTAGGCTTGATTCAAGTCCAAGATGGTGAAGAACTTGGCCTTACGGAACCATGAAAAACAAGAATGAAGGTCGGGAAGGGGCACAGATTGTAACACCACCTTCCGATTGAGAGCCCTATAATCAATGACAGGCCTGAAGCCCCCCTGGGGTTTCGGGACTAGAAAAATAGGCGACGAATACACCGACTTAGAGGGCCTAATAATACCATCCTCCAACATCTGATCGATGATTTCTTTCAGAGCCTTCATTTTAGGTGGAGATAGCCTATAAGGTGGAAAACGGACAGGAATCGAATCCGTGACCTCAATTTTTTATTCGATAAGGTCAGTAACACCAAGAGTATCAGAGAACACCTCTGGAAACGACTGACACAACTTACGAATACTATCAGCCTGCTCCTCAGGTAGATGTCTAAGGTCTAACAACATCTCATCCTGGGTAGGCGAAATAGATGAACATGATACAGAATTACATTTCAATAATGGGATTTTACAATTAAACGCAAATTTTAAAGAGCACGACCTACTCTGGAGATCGAGCACAAGACTAGTGTAGGAAATGAAGTCAGCTCCCAATATAATGGGGCAAGACAAGTGCTTGGCCTCAAACAATTTTATTTTCCATGTAAATTTAAAAATACGAATTTTGACCTGTAAAGAACCTAGAATTTCTAATGGGGATGAATTAGCCGAAACATATTGAACATGAGATGAGACATAGTCAGGTAGTTTACAAACAGATTTCAATTTTGCATACCATTCGGCCGAAATAATAGAACAAACACTGCCTGAATCTAATAGAGCTGTTATAGGTTCGTTATTTACCTCAATTTTGAGAACGGGGACCGGTGCGGGGGTATCCGCCGCAATCCTAAGACACTCTTTAGGGCATTCAAAAGATGAATTTGAAGACTGATCGTTCCCTGAATTTTCGACCTGTTTACCAGGGGCTGAGCCTCGGGAAGAAGGATTAGTCGACTCAGCCGAAGCCACTAGTCATTTTTTATTATTGGCATTGGTGGAATTTACACCGGAAGTTGAGCAGGAGGGGGTGCTATTTGAATTTGGGCAATTCTTGGCGATATGTGAGAAAGCCCCACATTTAAAACAGCCTTGTGATGAACCAGCTCCATTATTTGCCCTACTAGATTTGATCAATGGACACTTGTTCCGCAGATGGTCAGGCGACGCAAGCGTAACATTTACGAGGAGTGACTGATCGGCGAGGTGGAGGCCGAGTATTACTAAAGGAAGGTGGGAGTTCTTTCGCGACACGCAAGGAATCGGCGTATCTAACCCCTTCCGCTGAAACGGCCAATGCTTCAAGTTCCGAGAAGGTTTGCGGGCACGCCGCGAAACACAAATATGACCTATAGGATGGTGAAATTCCTTCTACAATAGCCTGTACAATCTGATCTTCAGGAAAATGAAGAGCAAACACCCTAGTATAGAATTTAATATCTTGGATGAAGTCTGCCAAGTTTTCATCCAAACGCTGTACACGAAAATAGTACTTCTGAATAAGGGAGGACCTGCCCCTAGCCGGGATGAAGTTAGCTAGCAAGTGGGCGTGGAAATCCTCAATAGATGATTGCTCGGCAATGGCTCTTACTATTTTGTCAGAGAGAATGCCAATTGCATAGAGATAGATAATTTGCAAAATTTGACATGGAGAAAGAGAAAACACAAGGGCATGATCCTGAAATTCAACTAAAAATCTTAAAAAGGAAATTACTTCACTGGTGGTGTTAACGGAGAACTTAGAGATACCTCTGAGCAACATTGCCAATCGATGAGGCAAACTGCTGAACCCGGGTGACATAGTAGGTAAAGGTTTCATTGGCAAGGAAGTTAATTCAGAGCGTACATTATTTAATGAGTTACGGCGTTCAGACTCGTCCAATGGGGCAGAGGTTGTTTGAGCAGCGATGGTTTTCCTATATACTTCTCCCTTAGGAGGCTCTTCCTCGCTACCTACATTCACTGTGGTGGGTAGATCGCTTTTGGGAGGAACCTCCCCAGTTAACAATTGAGTGACCTTGCTAGATAATTCAGAAATATTTTCAAGCAGCGTACTAGCTTCCTTCTTCTGAACGTCATTCAACTTTAGAGACAACAGATCGTTAACTCTATTTGAAAAATGATACAGCCTGGCTTGCACACGCTTAATTTGATTAGGAGAAGGATCATTTTCATCAAAAAACTAACTACAGATGCTAGCCCAGTAATATTCTCGACGATCGTGGAAAGAGAGTCGTCAATTTCTTTCTCTCCCAAGGTGGGAATGGAAATGGGCAAATCAAGGGACTCTCTAAGCTTATTTGTGTCTACTGCAACCGTGCCTCCAGATTGCACATTTCTGATAGTTAACTCATAGATCAACTCCTCTTTGCGCAAATAGTTAAGATGGAGAACATGGCGAGGGCCGGGCATGATGACAGAACAATTTAGAAAAACTCAAAAAATTCCAGCAACTGAGAAAATGGTTAGAGTTTGGAACAAAACAATGTTTAGCCGTCCAAAGGGGCTAAATTGAGACCCATTCAACCACGCTCTGCTACCACTTGTTACCGTCTTTTTGTGGTAGTTAGAGGTGAAAGAAGGTGCGGGGTGGTGAACAGGTCTCAGGCTACGAAAGTAAAATTAATTTAAAATTTAACAAGGTTATATTTTCTTTTCAAACTCAGAAATAACAAGAATGGCAGGTACAGAGTAGCAAGGCAACAAAGAGCAACAATAGTAGTTACAGGTTTTGGGCTTCGGGCCCCGAACTTCCTATTCTCGAGCAGTTAGCCCGAATTTACATGTACATAAGGGTTAGCAAAGGGGCAGAAAACCCCAATCATGCCCAGGAGCACTTGCTCCGAATTACACAGTAATACCTCCTAGAGGCACGCAGAAACAAATTGCAAAAGAGCGATCCGCTCTCAAAGTTTTAAGCCTATCACAAGGCCACACCTAACTCTACTTTCAAGCTGTCCTCTAAGGACGTAAGCACAGGGGTAAAATACCCAACCTACTGAGGTCTATTAAGCGATAAATGGATAATTACATGACCTCTAAAATACCAAGTTGAGAGGAGGCGAACTGCACTCCTAATACATTTGCTTTTAAAACCAAATCTGGCTCTAGGCCACAAATGCAAGGGCTAATCCCATACTAAAGAGGTGACTTTAGAAAGAAACAAATTTACATAATGTTAAGGAAGAATAGGTTGAGAAAATAAGTTCACCTCAAAACAATATGAGTGGGAGCTCGAGAGGGTTAAGCACTCTCTATCCCAATATGTAGTTTAAAAGATAGAATAGATACAAGTTTCTTTACATTTTAAGGAAGGTTACATAATGGAAAAACTTCGGACCCGCCCCGAGAGTTAAACTGCTGAGCAAGCAAGAAAAGAAGTAATTAATCGTCCATTACCTGGTTGTTGACTGCCGCCGAAGAAAGAGGCGCTTCCCGCCCCCTACTATGTACTTTACACACGAAAAGATGGAACAGAAGTGGCGCAGAGACCCTAAAATCAGCAGTTTATATACTCTCGCGGAATGTTCGAGGCGTTTTAGGAAGGAAAACACCCGCCCACAATCTTTTATTGGTGGTTAAAGAAAACCCCTACACAAGATGAAGAAGAAACACATCATTGGTGGAAAATTAATTTAAGAAATTCGGGATTGGCTAAATTCAAAACAAGGGGAAAGAAAGGGTTAATATTGCCAACTTAAACAATCACTGAAAGAAATTTAGCAAAGAACAAAATTTTGAAATTAAATTTTCTCCAAAGAAAACAGTTCTTTCACTCCGCACTAGGGTGCACTATTGTTGATCTTCAGTAGTGTCCTCTAGAAGAGAATGTTCACACTTCTTACTACATGCAAAAAAAAATACGTCGAAAATGACACAGTTCAAAAACTCCAAAATTTCCAGGTAGTGACATCTTCTGAGAAAGTAGAAAATTAATACAGTAGATAAAGTTCAGACTTCCTCCAGCAGAGGAGTTTCAACTGGCGCCAATTTTAAATAAGCGGCGTGGAGGTGTACCGCCCGGTACAATAATAATAACAACAATAGTAATAATAATTACAATAACATGAAATTAAGAGGCGGCATCAAATCTCAAAACAACATCTTCAATAATGGTGTGATAGTGATTCGTGATTCCTCTAGAGGCTATGTTCACACTCTCACGCAAAGGAACAAGATTATTCAAAACTCTCACATTAGTCAAACGAAACCCTCTTTAAATTGTTGGTCACATTACATTTGGACAGGATTTTCCATTTCTACTGTGTGCGCGGGAAGCATTCTGTGAATGAAATGCAACATATTCAGCAAAATTTTTAACCTCCTTCTTGCTGCAACATAAGTGAGTGAGGGAGGTCCACTTATAGCAATAAGTGGGACACTTAAGTAGGTAATATGAAATGAGACTTGGCTTATAAGGGCAATTATGTATAAGTGCTGTCTATGAATTCGTCCCTCAAAGTATTTTTCTGTCTGTGGCCAGAGACCTGTTTACTCGCATATCTCACCTGATAGTACATAGACGTTAGCAATCAATAACTCACCGACACAACAACTAATTCTTCGGGAAATTTCAAGAAAAAATGTTTCGAAGTTTTTAATATTATCTTTCATATACCGTGCGGTTCACTAGCCCCTTGCAATCCAGTTTTATGCACCCCTTCACGTATACTACAATTCTGAACAAAGACATCGGTCCCTCTCCCTGATCCGGGATAATATAACGAGATGTGATTTTACGGGCTAGAAGACAGCAGGAGTCGTGAGCGCCGCTATTAATTCATTATGGATACCTTGAATGAAACCGTACAACGTGTACAGATACGCAGAACACGTACTTTAAAACAGGAGGTGGACGCACAGACCGGGAGCACGGTAATGTATAGGTTAGGAAGTGGGCGCCGTAGGCCAAGTGTCGCAGTAGCTCACATGACATACTGTATGAGATACTGTATGTGATAGTGGACAGTGCTCGATGTAGGAGGTTCGGATCCCACATAAGAATTTTTTAACTGCCAGTTGCCCGGGATGTGGTAGGGTTGCATACTTGGTAGATTCAAAGGACTGATTTGTTCATTTGACCCTGTAAAAGACCGTATGTACCGTTGCATTGGGTATGGTGCTGGGTTGGACTAGGATGAGAAGATGGTAGTCTGTGTCCAGTTAGCAAGGTCGTACATGTTCCAAAATTTGCAGACCACAGGTAGAGAAAGTATGCCCCATTGGAACAATAATATCATGCGATGACAGGTAAGTATGTAGCTGAGCAAACTCACCTCCTTCGAAGCAATTCACAACACAAAGTTTATTCACTGCCTCGAGATCTATTCTAGCGACGAGAATGTGGATATGTTACTTATCTATGGAGAAGATAGGCAGAATGCATACCAGGCACAACGCCTGTTCCAAGAACGCTATCTGGATAGACGGTATCCGACGGGCATGACATTTCGAAATGTGAAAAGGCGCCTGCCGATTACTGCTTCCCTGGGAAGGACGGCCTGTTTGAGATCATCCCATGACGTTTGCTGACAATGAAGAGGTCGTGCTTGACGCTATCCTACGTAACCCTCATACTAACACACGGGCCATTTCACAAGAGACGAACTTCAGCCGAGCGTCTGTTATGCGGATATTGAATACCCAATGGTTTAACCGTACCATCTGCACTCACACCAGGAACTCGCTGGTCATAATGTATATGCCAGGGTGGCATTCTCTCAATGGATCTTGCAGCATGTGGACACTGGTCCTGCTTTCTAGCAACTCTCTTATTTACGGACGAAGCAAGATTCCATAACAATGGAACCTTAATCGTCATAATATGAATTACTGGAGTGTGGTTAGTCCCCATTGGGTGCGCCAGACAGCTTTTCAGGTACAGTGGGGTATGAATGTATCATGTGAAATCATGGATGACCTGTCCCCTGCCCGCCAGATCGCCCGAAACTTACGTCCCTCGAGTTTTTTCCATGGGGTCAGGTAAAACAACTGGTGTATGCAAAGGAGCCGACCAGTCCTTGTCACCTTAGACAGCGCATCACCGAATATCCCGCGCTGTGACGTCACACGGTCAAGAGGCAATCAGCGCTTGAGATGGTATTCCCCAAGCTCCCCCCCCCCACTAAAGTATTGTATATAACACGTGTTACGACGAGTCCATTGCGGGCCTTTGGTAGCCAAGACCACTGCAGCCCAGACAGATGTATTGCAAGTTAACATATGATCTGTATGACTGCATTCTCAGCTGTATTGTTTGGTTCTCGTAATCGGGTCGACTAACCCTCATACCAGGCAACTACTAAGATGGTCTTGCTGAGTAAACCCCGTTTGAGTCGTCAGCACGGAATAAACTTCTTAGACTGGCCGACAGGACAGACACTCTACCACTACACCACAGATCTGTCTGAAAAAGTATTCGATATCTTCAACATTTATGATGTTTCAAATGCGTTGAAAATATTTGTGAGTTTACTGGAGGGATTACTTCACAAGAGCATGTAAAATGATTAAAATTGACGTACTTTTAAACATATAGAATAGTAACTTTCCTAGCAAGGGTTGAATTTTATGGAAACGTTTCTATGATACATTGTGAAGCTTCATTTATTCAAATTTAATTCCAAACTAGGTTCGAACTCCACTGTAGACGTCCCTTTAGATGGTTTTCCGTGGTTTCCCATTTTCAAACCAGGCAAATGCTGGGGCTGTACCTTAATTAAGGCCACGGCGGCTTCCTACACATTCCTAGGCCTTTCCTATTCCACCGTCGCCATAAGACCTATCTGCGTCGGTGCGACGTAAAGCAAATAGCAAAAAAGCCCAAACTAATAATTTCATTATAACACACTGTAATAAAATTTGTTATGTAAATTGGTGTAAAAGCCAACCACTTTGAGCATATTTGCAGTTTGCACACTCACATAACACTACAAGCATCATGATTATTACTTTACTCTGTAATAACTCCAACTAGTAACCCTTCACATTTATCAGCTTCTCACAGCAGAACTAGGACCAGGTTGGACATGATGGATCAGAATTATAATTTTACTTCGAGTAGTATCTTATACGAAAGTTCCACAGCCACGGTCCAGACCGTTGAAGTTGAAAGTTGTAACTCCATGTGCTGTCACTGAGAAATTACTTTATAAGTGCAGTGAAAACGTAAACTGGTGTGGAGATATGAGAAAAGTAGAATATGTAACCAGTACACATGTGCACGTCATGTATGGAACTGTACCGAAGTACCATAATTCACGAAGTTTTTAGATATCAATTGAAAGTTTTGAATGTAAAGCCTGTTGTGAAGCATTAAATTATCATTGAAAACAGGCAGTTAGGATTACTCATAGTGCTAGTACGTCGTACTTGCGTCTCGCAACCTTAATTAAAGCATTCGTCAATTTTAATTAGTAATTAAGAGAACACAAAGTTTATATTCTAAGGGGAGCTTTAGTACCTGTATCTCTGATATTCAGTCCGCAACCACGTCATTATGGTCATTTTAAGAAGAAGTTATTTTAATTTTATAAACTACCGTTACACATCATTTGTTAATAATAATAATAATAATAATAATAATAATAATAATAATAATAATAATAATAATTGTTACCGAATTTTTGTGGTAGTTATGCGTGAAAGAAGGTGCGGGGTGGTGAACAGGTCTCAAGCTACTAAGAGAAAATTAATTTAAAATTTAACAAGGTTATATTTTCTTTTCAAAACAAAGAAATAACAAGCATGGCAGGTACAAAGTAGCAAGTTCACAGGGTAGTTACAATATTTACAGGATTTGGGCTTCGCGCCCTGACTGCACAATGCTAGGGCAATCTGCTCAGTTTTACCCCACAGACACAAGTTTCAACAGAGGGGCAGAAAACCCCATTCATGCCTAGGAGCCCTTGCTCCAAATTACACTGAAAAGCCTCCACGAGGCATACAATACTCAATGTTCAAAAGAGCCACTCGCTCTCAAATTTAAGCCTCTCCCAGGCCACACCAAACTCCACCTTCAAGCTGTCCTCAACGGACGTAAACACAGGGGTAAAATACCCAATCTACTGAGGTCTATTAAATGAAAAGGAGGTTAATTAAATGACCTCTAAAATAACAATTTGAGAGGAGGCGAACTTGCACTCCTAATACACTTTGATTAAGACCTACTTGGCACTAGGCCGTAAATACAAGGGCTAATCCCATACTAAAGAGGTGACTTAAAAAGAGAATAATTTGTTTTACGTTAACGAAGAATAGGTTGAGAAAAATAAGTTCACCTCAAAACAATATGAGTGGGAGCTCGAGAGGGTTAGCACTCTCTATCCCAGTATGTAGCTTTAAAAGAGAATATATGAAAAGAGTAGTTACATATAGGAAAAGGTTACATGGTGGAACGCTTCGAACCCGCCCCGAGAGTTAAACTGCTGAGCTAGCAAAGAAAGAAGTTATTAATCGGCCATTACCTTGTTGTTGACCGCTGCCGAGGAAAGAGGCGCTTCCCGCCCCCTGCTATGTACTTTACACACTGAAAGATGGAACAGAAGTGGCGCAGAGACCCAAAAATCAGCAGTTTATATCCTCTCGCGGAAGGTTCTAGGCGTTAGGGGAATGAAAACACCCGCCCACAATTACTTTATTGGCTAGGGTACAGAAACATATCCAAGTTGGGGGAAGATACATCGGATTGGTTGGAAATTACTAAAAGAAATTCGGGATTGGATAAATCTAAAACAAGGGGGAAAAGAGGGGTATACAGCCAACTTAAACAATAACAGAAAGAAATTTAACAAGAAACAAACATTTGAAATAAAAATTTCTCCAACAAAATAGTTCTTTGACTCCGCACTAGGGTGCACTATTGTTGATCTTCAGTAGTGTCCTCTAGAAGAGAAAGTTCACACTTCTTACTTCAAGCGAAACAAAAACACATCAAAAATGACACAGTTCAAAAACTCAAAATTTTCCACGTGGTGACATCTTCTGAGAAGGTAAAGAATTAATAGCGTAGATAAAGTTCAGACTTCCTCCAGCAGAGGAGTTTCAACTGGCGCAATTTTTTAAATTAGCGGCGTGGAGGTGTACGGCCCGGTACAGACCTCCACCCCCCCCAAAAGTTCCTCCAGGGGTGACACATGAAATTGTTTGAAAACAAGGTCCAAGTTATGCTGTGGATATGAAGATTGATTGCAGAAGCATTTATAAGATTTCTTAATTTGGTTTTATTCAGTTTCAAAATTTTGTTGTTGCAGGTGAAGTAAAGTTGAATTTCTGAAGATAAACTTTTAATACTTAGAGGTGAAGAAAAATTTTGCAATTGCCACCAAATATTGCTGTTGAATTCTTAAGTGTAGTCATTGCTTATCGTAACTGTCCATGTAGTTGATGTTGATTAAGTTGAATGGCCAGACAGGCCGTTGCAGCTTGCGTCCAAAGGGAGGCCGCTCGGACCCCTCAAGTACCCTGAGATACCGCTCGCCCGCACTATGAGGGGAGCAGAGGTGTTGAAACACGCCGCGCCCGCGGTGAACATATACAGGCTGCGGGCAAGTAGCAGGTCGTGCGCCGCACATCAGCCTTGGCCGGGAGGAGAGCTCCGGCTCGCCGTGCACATGTCGTCCTCGCTGGGGCCGAGGGGGCCCGTCCTCGAACCCAGTCGCGGCACAGCGCCGCGCGGCTGCGGGGGCACTGAAACATTAAAGCTAGGCGGCAGAATATTGTTGGACCATCATCATTTTTTTTGAGGGCACAGTCTTGTTGGAGAGGTAGAGGGGCCAGCGGCGTGCAAATATCCATGGCATTTAATATAAACCAGCCACAGTGTGTATTGGAGCAGGAGACGGGAGCGTGGTAATGGCCAAGGCAAGGACAGGATGGCAGTTTAACAAATCGGGGGAGGTTTCACACAAATGCTTACATATAAAACAAAATATTATAAAAGGGGCAGAATGCCTAGAAATTGAAAACTCAAAAAAAAAATATAACTTTCATATCCCCTTTCACGATAATATGAAGCAAGTTAACACAGAAATTACACCGGTTTCACCTGTGACAGGTGAACCCTAAATATCCTCTCGGTGGCTGGATTGCTTACTAACAACGTAACTGGCGTAAGAAAATCGAGAATGATACAAGGCCCATGAAATCTGGGGGCAAGCTTGCCCGCGGGAACAAAGTTCTTGACCATCACCTGGTCACCTACATTCAAAGTGGTGGGTCTCCGTCCACGATCATACCTTTCCCTAACCTTTTCATGAGATACCTTAAGATTGGCTTTAGCCTTCTTCCAAAGATCTTTAATATTATCCGGATCTATTGTCTCGGGTAGAATGTCACTCAGAGACCAGAGGTTAGAGAGCGGCGAGTTGGGAACGAACATGAACATCAAAGAAGCTGGAGTAAATTTATGTGATTCATGAACTGCCGAATTCAAAGCAAAAGCTAACCAATGCAGGGACGTGTCCCACCTGGAATGATCTTCATGATGATAGGCAATAAGTGCGGACCTGAGATTACGATTAACCCGTTCAGCCAGAGATGGTTGAGGGTAATAAGCAGAAGTAGTTACATGAGAGATGGATAAGTCAAAACAGAATTTACGAAAAAGATTTGATGTAAACGCCTTAGCATTATCGGACACAACATATTGGCACGGACCAAAAGAAGCAAACATAGAATTTAGGCAAGTAATTGTGGACTGAGCGGTAGCCAGCTTAGTCGGGAATAACCAAGAAAATCTGGTAAAACCATCTACGCATACAAAGATGAACTTGTTAGCATTACCCTTTGACTGGGGGAAGGGTCCTACATAATCAATGTACAGGCGTTCCATGGGGCGCGACGCTTGATGGGAAGACAAAAGGCCTACCTTGGTGGACATGGTTGGTTTACTAATCAAACAGGATTTACAAGCCTTTACTAGTTCACGGATTTCACCGTCCATACCTTTCCAAATGAACCTTTCACGAATCTTTTCACGAGTTTTAAAGATTCCAAGATGCCCCCCTAATGGGGTCTCATGATAGTACTTTCAGATCATAGGCACAAGAACAGGTGGAACGACAACCTTCATTATCTTGTCATGCCTCGAAGGGCAACATAAAACACCATTCCTCAGAACATAAGGGACAACATGTTCCCCAGAAGAAAGGGTTTCCATTATCGGAGCCAGCGTCGGATCTTCATGTTGGTATTTCTCGATATCCCTAAAAAGCATGGGAGCATCTGTTAAGATGGCATTAACACCAGATAGTATGGGCTCGGGAGGTGATGAACTGTCGACCGGGTCGTGGGTCTCGACGTCGTTAGAAAACATACGACTGAGTCCATCAGCAACAACATTTTCAGTACCTCTGATATGCCTGACATCGAATTGGAAGGCAGAAATACGGATGGCCCAGCGGGCTATGCGACCAGTACGACGCGGCCTACCTAAGACCCAGCTTAAGGCTTGATTATCTGTCTCCAGGTCGAATTTAACATGTTTCAGATAGAGACGGAACTTCTCTAAGGCGAATAAGACTGCCAAACCTTCGAGCTCATATATGGAATACTTGGCTTCTTGAGCCGACAATGTCCTAGATGCATAGGCGATGGGTCGCCTCCCTAGTTCAGTCTCTTGAAGAAGGACAGCAGCTACTGCTGACGACGACGCATCAGTTTGGACGATGAATTTCTTCGAGAAATCAGGCATAGCAAGTACAGGGGCATTACAGAGAGCCAATTTAAGATCTTCAAAAGCGGCTTGTTGAGAAGGTCCCCACTCGAATTTGATGCCTTTCCTACGAAGAAGGTTTAAGGGCGCCGCTCTATTAGCAAAGTTAGGAATGAACTTTCTGAAGAAATTCACCATACTAATAAACCTGGCGATGCCTTTAATGTCCTTGGGAGGTTTAAAATCACGGATGGCCTGTGTTCTAGAATGATCGATGGCTACACCATCAGGTGACACAATATGCCCAAGGAATGACATAGAGGGCTTAGCAAAGGCAACCTTGGACAACTTAACAGTTAACCCAGCCTTACGAAGGCGATCGAGAACTTCTCGCAGATGATCTAGATGCTCCTCAAAAGTCTCTGAAAATACGACGACATCATCCAAGTAGTGATATAAGTACTCAAATTTGATGTCGGAGAAGACCCTATCTAGTAGCCTAGTGAGTACAGCTGCTCCCGTGGGGAGCCCGAAAGGCACGCGGTTGTATTCGTATAAGTTCCAGTCCGTGGCAAACGCTGTAAGATGTTTAGACTCTTCGGCAAGGGGAATTTGATTATAGGCCTGATTCAAGTCCAAGATAGTAAAGAACTTGGCCTTACGAAACCATGAAAAACAAGAATGAAGGTCAGGAAGGGGCACAGATGCAACACCACCTTCCGATTGAGAGCCCTATAATCAATGACAGGCCTGAAGCCTCCTTGGGGTTTCGGAACTAGAAAAATAGGCGAAGAATACGCCGACTTAGAGGGCCTAATAATACCATCCTTCAACATCTGATCGATAATTTCTTTCAGAGCCTTCATTTTAGGTGGAGATAGCCTATACGGTGGAAAACGGACAGGAATCGAATCAGTGACCTCAATTTTGTATTCAATAAGGTCAGTAACACCAAGAGTATCCGAGAACACCTCGGGAAACGACTGACACAGCTTACGAATACTATCAGCCTGCTCCTCAGGTAGATGTCTGAGGTCTAACGACATCTCATCCTGGGTAAGCGAAATAGATGAACATGATACAGAATTACACTTTAATAGAGGGATATTACAATTAGAGGCAAATTTGAAAGTGCAAGACCTACTCTGAAGATCGAGCACAAGACCAGTGTGAGAAATAAAGTCCGCTCCCAATATAATGGGGCAAGACAAGAGCTTGGCCACAAACAATTTAACTTTCCATGTGAATTTAAAAATACGAATTTTGACCACTAAGGAACCTAGAATTTCTAATGGGGATGAATTAGCCGAAACATATTGAACAGGAGATGAGACAAAGTCAGGTAGTTTACAAACAGATTTCAATTTAGAATACCATTCAGCCGAAATAATCGAACAAACACTGCCTGAATCTAAGAGAGCTGTTATAGGCTCGTTATTTAGCTCAGTCTTAAGAAAAGGAACAGGTGCGAGGAAATCCGCCGCAATCCTAAGACACTCTTTGGGACCTTCAAAAGATAAATTTGAAAATTGCTCGTTCCCTGAATTTACAACCTGTTTACTAGGGGCTGAGTGTCGGGAAGATGGACTAGTCGACTCAGCCGAGACCACTAGTCACTTATTATTATTGGCATAGGTAGAATCTGCACCAGAAGTTGCGCAGGAGGGGGTGCTATTCGAGTTTGGGCAGTTCTTGGCAATATGTGAGAAAGCCCCACATTTAAAACAGCCTTGTGCTGACCCAGCTCCATTATTTGCCCTACTAGACTTGATCAGTGGACACTTATTGCGCAGATGGTCAGGCGACCCACAAGCATAACATTTACGGGGTGTGACTGGTCGGCGAGGTGGAGGCCGAGTATTACTAAACGAAGGAGGGGGTTCTTTTGCCACACGCAAGGAATCGGCGTACCTAACTCCTTCCGCTGGGACGGCCAACGCTTCAAGTTCAGAGAAAGTTTGCGGGCACGCCGCGAAACACAAGTATGACCTATAAGATGGTGAAATGCCTTCTACAATAGCCTGTACAATCTGATCTTCAGGAAAATGAAGAGCAAACACCCTAGTATAAAACTTAATGTCCTGTATGAAATCAGCCAAGTTTTCATCCAAGCGTTGTACACGGTAATAGTACTTCTGAATCAGAGATGACCTCGCGCGGGCGGGAATAAAATTTGCAAGCAAGTGTGCATGAAAATCCTCAATAGATGATTGCTCGGCAATGGCTCTTACGATTTTATCAGAGAGAATACCAATAGCATACGGATAGATAATTTGCAAAATTTGACATGGAGAAAGAGAAAAAACAAGGGCATGATCCTGAAATTCAACTAGAAATCTTAAAAATGAAATTACGTCACTGGTGGTATTAACGGAAAACTTAGAGATACCTCTGAGCAACATTGCCAAGGGATGAGGCAAGCTACTAAACCCGGGTGACATAGTAGGTAAAGGTTTCAATGGCAAAGTAGTTAATTCAGAACGTACATTATTTAATGAGTTACGGCGTTCAGACTCGTCCAATGGGGCAGAGGTTGTTTGAGCGGCAATGGTTTTCCTATTGACTTCTCCCTTATGAGGCTCTTCCCCGCTACCTACATTCACCGTGACGGGTTGATCAGTTTTGGGAGGAACCTCCCCAGTTAACTATTGAGTGACCTTGCTAGATAATTCAGACATATTTTCAAGCAGCGTACTAGCTTCCTTCCTTTGAACGTCATTCAACTTTAGAGACAACAGATCATTAACTCTATTTGAAAAATGAAACAGCCTAGCTTGCACACGCTTAATTTGATTAGGAGAAGGATCATTTTCATCAAAAAAACTAACTACAGAAGCTAGGCCAGTAATATTCTCGACGATCGTGGAAAGAGAGTCGTCAACTCCTTTCTCTCCCAGTGTGGGGATGGAAATGGGCAAATCAAGGGACTCTCTAAGCTTATTTGTGTCTACTGCAACCGTGCCTCCAGATTGCACATTTCTAATAGTCAATTCGTAAATCAACTCCTCCTTGCGCAAATAGTTAAGATGGAGAACATCGCGAGGGCCGGGCATGATGACAGAACAATTTTGAAAAACTCAAAAATTCCAGCAACTGAAAAAATGGTTAGGGTTCGGAACAAACAATGTTTAGCCGTCAAAAGGGGCTAAATTGAGACCCATTCAACCATGCTCTGCTACCACTTGTTACCGAATTTTTGTGGTAGTTATGCGTGAAAGAAGGTGCGGGGTGGTGAACAGGTCTCAAGCTACTAAGAGAAAATTAATTTAAAATTTAACAAGGTTATATTTTCTTTTCAAAACAAAGAAATAACAAGCATGGCAGGTACAAAGTAGCAAGTTCACAGGGTAGTTACAATATTTACAGGATTTGGGCTTCGCGCCCTGACTGCACAATGCTAGGGCAATCTGCTCAGTTTTACCCCACAGACACAAGTTTCAACAGAGGGGCAGAAAACCCCATTCATGCCTAGGAGCCCTTGCTCCAAATTACACTGAAAAGCCTTCACGAGGCATACAATACTCAATGTTCAAAAGAGCCACTCGCTCTCAAATTTAAGCCTCTCCCAGGCCACACCAAACTCCACCTTCAAGCTGTCCTCAACGGACGTAAACACAGGGGTAAAATACCCAATCTACTGAGGTCTATTAAATGAAAAGGAGGTTAATTAAATGACCTCTAAAATAACAATTTGAGAGGAGGCGAACTTGCACTCCTAATACACTTTGATTAAGACCTACTTGGCACTAGGCCGTAAATACAAGGGCTAATCCCATACTAAAGAGGTGACTTAAAAAGAGAATAATTTGTTTTACGTTAACGAAGAATAGGTTGAGAAAAATAAGTTCACCTCAAAACAATATGAGTGGGAGCTCGAGAGGGTTAGCACTCTCTATCCCAGTATGTAGCTTTAAAAGAGAATATATGAAAAGAGTAGTTACATATAGGAAAAGGTTACATGGTGGAACGCTTCGAACCCGCCCCGAGAGTTAAACTGCTGAGCTAGCAAAGAAAGAAGTTATTAATCGGCCATTACCTTGTTGTTGACCGCTGCCGAGGAAAGAGGCGCTTCCCGCCCCCTGCTATGTACTTTACACACTGAAAGATGGAACAGAAGTGGCGCAGAGACCCAAAAATCAGCAGTTTATATCCTCTCGCGGAAGGTTCTAGGCGTTAGGGGAATGAAAACACCCGCCCACAATTACTTTATTGGCTAGGGTACAGAAACATATCCAAGTTGGGGGAAGATACATCGGATTGGTTGGAAATTACTAAAAGAAATTCGGGATTGGATAAATCTAAAACAAGGGGGAAAGAGGGGTATACAGCCAACTTAAACAATAACAGAAAGAAATTTAACAAGAAACAAACATTTGAAATAAAAATTTCTCCAACAAAATAGTTCTTTGACTCCGCACTAGGGTGCACTATTGTTGATCTTCAGTAGTGTCCTCTAGAAGAGAAAGTTCACACTTCTTACTTCAAGCGAAACAAATCACATCAAAAATGACACAGTTCAAAAACTCAAAATTTTCCACGTGGTGACATCTTCTGAGAAGGTAAAGAATTAATAGCGTAGATTATGTTCAGACTTCCTCCAGCAGAGGAGTTTCAACTGGCGCAATTTTTTAAATTAGCGGCGTGGAGGTGTACGGCCCGGTACAATAATAATAATAATAATAATAATAATAATAATAATAATAATAATAATAATAATACCTACATACATACCAATAGGCCAGATAGTAACGTAACTTAAGCAAGGAATTAACCAACGAAAGTAAACTATTATTTTTCAATCGAAATTGACTCTCAGCTTATTAGGTCGTGTTACGTACATTTAGTACGTGTTGAAGAGATGTTATGTACAGAACAAAGATGGCCAACCGGACACCAGTGGGATTCGAAGGTTAGACTTACGCTGTTCAAACTTTCTACATTTATTTCCTAATTTGTAATGATCACCAAATGTCAAACTTTTAAAACATCATCCAATGAGTGGTACCGAGAAGCCGAAAACGGAGGGACTTTCGTAATCACACATACTGGAAAGTTTGTTACAAGTAAGTCATCCAAGCAGGACAATCCAGACTACATAAAATGTTAAGTTAAATATGTTACTTCTGATATTTACTTTTCATTTTTTACTTCCGTTCGGTCCACATTACCCTTTCTATAAAAAGTTATCTAAAAGTTTTCAGGGAACCAAGTCGTCAGAAGTGTAATATTACAAGTGCTCGATCCTTACAGTACTGTGCGCTAGATTTTCGCCGGAATATAGACTATTCTTATAAATTTTTTTGTAAAATGACTGTTCATATGCGCATGTGGAGCTATACATAAATAAAGTATTCGTTAAAAGTTACCTAAAACGTGATAAAACTTGATTTACATTCATTTACACATTTACAAATGTACTGTCAACTTCGGCTGCCATATGGCTTTACCACTTGACTACAAACGTTAGCTCACAAAATCGTCTTTGATAAATCTTATTTTTTCATGATTTTCTTCTCCACTCTAGCTGTACCTAAAAAACATCATTTTCTGTTCCCTTCACCTTCAATTTAGTTTCGTATGTCGTGGCCCCTGGTAACTTCAAAATATCACACCAGTAGTTAAAGATGGAAAGAGGTCGGATATCACAAATTATGACCCGAACTCCATTCAATCTACGTCAATAATTACTTGGGAAAATATCGTGCACCAGCGTTTGTTTTCGTTTACTATTCCATACATATCCCCATCCCTCCTGTAGCATAGATTTCTTCTTTGAAACTCATGCTTAACTATGTTGTCCGTCCTCCTCCATCATGCCTCGCCTGACATCCATACGGTTTCTCAGCTTGATGTATCCTATACCGACATCGATATCCTAAATCGATTCTTTCAAATGAATATTTACCTACAGTTTTGTTTAACCTGTTTTGTCTTTTGTCTCTGTTACAAAGTATAGACTAGCTCAGACACCATCTTGACACTAAGCAATCTTCCTTCCGTGCAATCTTAAAACTCATCCCTCCAAATGTTCAACCGTTTCATTCACACTTCTCAAATCAGCCACATTTCACGAAAAATGTCCCTGTTATTTTCTCTATAAACGTCCTACCACAATATTAAGTGCTTTTTCTCCACTTAAATATTTACCACAAGTTCGTTGAAGCAAATTTCGCTCTCACCCCTCCCCGTCCTCAAAGAAGTCATCCATCTGTCATTAGGAGCTCTGTGCCTTTGTAGCGAAAGGCTACTGGTTAACTGTTAATCGCACTCTGTCCCTTTTACCATGGCATTTGTTGCACGTCGGGTAAGTTAAAGATGCGGTGGTCTTATTTTATGATTGGACCCATGTTGTGACCCATGACCTTGTTCCTACACGTTCGATGTCCAGAAAATGCCCCGCATTGAAGAAGAGTGATGCTAAATGTGCTCAACTTAAAAATCGTGAATCCTGGGTAGAACATTCTCCGACTTTCGCAAATATCACAAGCACTTATTAAGGCGAGATTCCTCAGGATATGTTAATTGAGCCTGTCTTGAAGTAAGACACAACAGTAAATGTTCCTTGTCACTGAAAAAACAACAGAAGAGACAACGAACGAATACCGAAGGAAGTAACCTGAGACCATACTGTATCCAGTGGAGCACGTACATCTGAATTCTTTCAAATGAATATTTTACCTCCAATTTTGTTAAACCTGCCCAGCATGCTGATTTTCCTAAAATCAAATTGTTACCTCCCATTTCCTCAGTAATATTTCTACAACTGTATGTGAAGTGTACTCCCTACCTTCGTCTCGGTCACAAAGTGAGCACACTGATTCTATCTTCCTTGTGAGTAGAGTAGCAGCTCTTTCATAACCTATTGGCGTGATATTCAATCGTTGATTTTAAGTCGGCTACTTTTCGGGCCCCTGGTAACTTGAAAATATCACACCAGTAGTTAAAGGTGGAAAGAGTTCGGATATCACAAATTATCACCCGAACTCTATATGACCTACGTCATTAATTACTTTGGAAAAGATCGTCCACCAGCGTTTGTTTTCGTTTACTATTCCATACATATCCGCATCCCTCCTGTAGCAAAGATTTCTTCTTTTAAACTCATGCGTAACTGTGTTATCTATCCTCCTCCATCATGCCACGTCTGACATCCATGCGGTTTCTCAGCTTGATGTATTCTATACCGATATCGATATTCTATATCGATTCTTTCAAATGAATATTTTACCTAAAGTTTTGTTTGATCTGTTTTGCCTTTTGTCTCTGTTACAAAGTATAGACTAGCTCAGAACAATCTAGCGTGATGAAGCGGTCAGTAAACACAAAAGTAAACGTCCAGTTTATCCAGTCTGGTTCAATCCTTCTTATTCTTAATTCTTCTCTTCTTTTTCAAATCTCAGGCACCATCTTGACACTAAGCAATCTTCCTTCCGTGCAATCTTGAACTTCATCCCTCCAAATGTTCAACCACTTCAATCACACTTCTGAAATCCGCCACATTTCACGAACATCACCTGTTGAACAAACCGATTTCAAATGTTGAAATTCGAAAATTTTGGGAGGGCATGTTCACAGTAAATTGTTGTTAGTTTTACACATATACAGGGTCATCTCACGTGCTATGTCACACCTTGGTTTACTCTACAGGTTTTACGACATCATACATAAAAACTCCCTCAGAGCATGCTACGTTTCTTAAATCTTGCTAATTGTCGAATATGCCTCTCCAGTCTGGGCTATTTCTTTACCTTATTCTTCAAATCTCAGGCACTACCTTTACCCTAAGCAATCTTTCTTCTGTGCAATTGTTAGAGACAGGGACCCTGGCTGTCGCAACTTGAGCACTAACCAAGTGCTTGGGAAAGTACCCCTCGAAACTCTTTTTACTCGGAGGAAAGTAGCCGACCTAAACTTTCTATGCAAAACAGCTAATGGTTTATTTAGGTCACTAGGGTTAGTTTCCTCCTTCCCCCTCCACTTATTTTCCATAAGTACTAGAATGAAGACCCTCTTCCACATTCCGCATCTCTCCTTCTGCCGATATATTTCTCACATAACTTCTTTTTTCCTTCAGCTTCTTTCCTCCATTTAAGAGAATTTCACTTTGTTCAGTTCAGTTTTTATGTATAAAATGTAGGGATGTCCGTTTTATATTTTGTATATTTGTGGCGTTTTTAAATGTTTGTATGTTTTTAATCATAGATTGATAATTGCTATAAATATTTCGGATTTGTGTTATTTGGTGTTAATCTGTTGCTGATCCTAAATAAATACATCTATATGCCTTCGAAGCCATTGGCCTATTTCTATGCACCTCGAACTATTTGGCCTTCTATCCAGAATTCGTAATATGAGACATTTTAAATTCCACAGTTGTGTAAAGCCAAAGGGAGCAGGTTATAAAGTACAATATCAGTAGTAATCCAAGGAAGAAATAGAGTTCTTTGCATTTGAAGGACATTAATATTCAAAACCGTAAACAATAATTTAATTCACTACCATTTTTATAGTATTTTGGCCTCGGATTGACGTGATGTAGGGCAACGTAAAAAACACTCAAATTCAATAAGTAACATAATGATCCAAAAGCAATATACGACGGTGTATACCGGTATATATACAGGGTGGCCGGAGAGGAAAAGGCAATATGCTAGGATGTGATAGTACTGGTCATTGTGATTAAGAAAAGTTCATATGAACACGGGGTCAAAATGAGACGGTTGTCGATATAGCCCTGTTTGAATGTAAACGTTGATAACCTGGGAAAGTAAGTTTATTGTTTTAATTGAGTTTATGTTTCTCTTTTTTCCATAGCAGTAACACAAGGTTAACAATAGACAACCTTTTTCTTTCATTTCGTGACACTGTTTGGTCCCCTGACAATAATATCACAATAAGTTCTCAAAGATCCAACCTTTGACCTCAAAGCTGAACTCGCTGACGAATATGGCGTATTGCCCCTCGAAGATCATCGTGACGTTCTCGTACGCCAGAAAAAGCATCCATTATGCGAGCGAGCAGTTCGTATCGTGGAGTAAATTTTCTTATATAGACTTCACTCTTCACCTAACCCTACAAACAAAATCCTGAGGGGTTGTGGTCGGTAGAACTGGGTGGCCTGGGAATGGTATTACCACGACCAATTCATCGATTAGGATATGTGGTATTGATATGTTCTCTTACCTGGTGCCAATAATGAGAAGGGGCTCCATCATGCTGAAAGTACAAAGCAAGACGTGTAGCAAAATGAACATCCTAGAGTAGTTCAAGTAATGCACGTTGCAAAAATTGCGGGCACCTTTCCCCGTTCATACCATCGTCTCAAACAATGGGGCCTATCATCCATTCATCGAACATATCATACCACACATTAACTGAGCAACGTACTTGAAAATTCGTGTATAAAGTACCATGTGAAATTTGATGTCTGGGGATCCATATTGACCCAATTTTCATGTGATTTTTTTTATCACAATGACCAGTACTATCACATCCTCGAATATTGCCCTTTCCTCCCTGTATATACACAGGATTGTCGGAAATAAAAAACAACGTTAACTGAGTATAAGGGAGTTATAATGTTGGTCATACTGATAAATAATTTGAAAAAACAATTAGATGACTTGCGATGTTGAAAAAATACATCGATACCTTATGCTGTTGACTTATCACTAGCTGCTGATGTTATTCAATAAGATCGCCTCGCTGGCGACTTCACAGGGGCTTTGCGAGGCCGTGTTGCTAAATCTTCACGTGACTTATGACTTGCTTTTATACACCAATTGAAGAAATAAACTTCTCCACGGGATGGACTTAGCTCTCAAACACGGCGAATCCAGGTGCAGATTCAGGGACGCCGCATAGTAAAGTCCATTTGAATTCGCCTGCGATGCGATATGATTGGCTAACATCAGCAGCTAGTGAAAAGTCAACAGCATGAGTTATCGATGTATTTTTTTTCAAATTGCATATTAGTATGACCAACGCTCTAAAGCTCATACACTCCGTCCAAGTTGTTTTTCGTCCGCTCTGTATATAGTCCAAATTACATCATTAATCGACATACATATATGCATACTGAACACTCTCCAAGGTATCAGTACATCAATAAGTTATTGTAGCTAATTAACGTGACATGAGAATGAAGTTCCTTATGTGAGAGTTTCAAACAAGCCCGACTTCGATAGCCCAAATTCTCCTACTAGAATATTACGCTAGCTGAATCGGTAGAACATTACGGCTCTGATGGACCGTTCTTAAAGGGGCAGTAACCTAGTAATATTTATAGTAGGGGAACCTTACTTATGAGAGGAATACCATTATCCTGAGAAATGAGACGAATGAATTCGTTTTTTTCACAGCACCTATGTAATAACCAAGAAACACATGAATTCTATTTGCGCATATATGCCACAACACGAAATACATGAATTATGTGCATTACGGTTTTCTTGAGGATCCGATGTCTCTCGTGCCCTTTATCTAGAATCGCATTTTAACTTTGAAACCTGTAGAATTTGAGAGGTCGTTCTTTCTCTGACCAATTAACCATTTAAAACACTTATCACTTTATACACTTATACTGCGACACAAAAATAATTAAATGACGGCATATCTTGCGTTATTTGCCTAGTTTACGTCGCTAATTACATATTCAAAATGATAAATGATGTCGCCCTAACATCAAGTGAACTGAGGTGTTTGACATATTTATCGTGAGCACATTCAAGATATTTGAAAGTCGTATCGTAACATTCGCTTGTAAACCCTATCTGATTATTTCATAAATGAACAAATATTATGTGACGCATGTTACATCGGAACAGCACATAAATACCACCTTACAACAAGACTTTCAAACAACGTTGCTCCCTGAAACAATACATCGTAGTGAACCAAGAACCAATAAAATACGTGGTAAATATCACTCCCTGAAATGGATAACAGACAATATTGCATTTTATCTTCACCCAACAAATCATGGATGGTATCATCGTAAATGCCTTTGAATATCTACCGTTGATCCCATAGTCCCCAGGATGAACATATTTTCCTTCGGTACCTTATCATATGCTTTCTCAAGATCTACGAACCATAAACACAATTGTCTATCCCTCTCGTAGTAAACTACAGTTACCTAGTGAGCACTGAATATCTGATCCTGATAGCCCCTCTGTGGTCTGAAACCACACTGGTTTTCATCCAACGTACTCTCAACCAACGATCGCGCATTCCCTTCCAAATACCAGTAATACCTTGCCTGGTATACTAATCAATGAGATACCACGATATCATATACGATGCCTCGGGACTCAACCAAGGAGAAGGAAACATCAGCAGACCTCCAATATCAATCATCAAAACTTTTTAAACGCCTGCCTAGTATATATGAAAAGTGTGAGGCTCTGGCTCCTCTGTTCAAGTCAGTTCCTAAAGCCCTAGCTCCAGAGTACCGGCAGTTTTACGGAAACCTCTCCCTAAGGAAGGGCCAAAGTGACGAGTTGATGGACACCAAGCTTCTTCCGACAGCGAGTATATAAAGTGACTTTTCTACGAATTTTCTATGATATCAGGTTCGTAAGATGTTAATGAAATGCACTTAAGTGAACCAAGTATGCAATATTCTTGCAGTTTTCCATAAGTATTAAGTCAGTTTGTGATTTTATGGAACATAAAAGTGTGAAAATTCTTAGTTCTCATGGAGGGAATTAGATATTTTTCCACCAATAGAGCATATCAAAAATCTGATCAAAAATTAGATGTGTGGCTTTTCAGGCGTTTGCTCTATTAACCAGCGTTTCGTCTTAGGTCTGACACTAGACTTATCAGAGTGGGATGTGTCAGACCCTACCCACTGACGCTGGGGTGTATGCAGGTGAACTTATCAGAAGCCTGTTTAAGAGGCACAGTCTGATAACTGCATACATACGTGAGATAAAACTCCACAATAGAATTAATATCCGCTTAGCAATTCCGAATGGAAATTCCAAGTTCCCATTGAGGGAATTAGATATTTTTCCACCAATAAGAGCATATCAAAAATCTGATCGAAAATTAGATGTATGGCTTTTCAGGCGCTTGCTCTATTAACCAGCGTTTCGTCTTAGGTCTGACACTAGACTCATCAGAGTGCGATGTGTCAGACCCTACCCACGGACGCTGGGGTGTATGCAGGTGAACTTATCAGAAGCATATTTAAGAGGCACAGTCTGATAACTGCATACGGGAGATAAAACTCAAGAATGGAATTAATGCCCGCCTAGCAATTCCGAATGGAATTTCTAATTTCGCATGGAGGGAATGAGATTTTTGTCCACCAATAGAGCATAACAAAAATCTGATCAAAAGTGTGTTTAGTACCGCGTATGTTGCATTTAAACTATTACAATGGGATAACTATACATCTCACAAATTTCAGACCAGTGTAGCAACTAGAAAACGTGTTTCTAATTTCAACAAAATCATTTGTGCAACAATATTATGATAATACCACAAACTATATAATGTTTCATACCAATTTGATGCATTTCTTGCGAATGTTTTTTCAGGTAATTTTCTGCAGCAGAGTTTTAGGGTTCGAGGAAATGTTCATACCCGTTTTTTACAATAACACTATTGTTAAGTTAATTACATGTAATACCAAGGGGACGATATATACATCACGGATCAACTACCAGAAGGACTTCAATCTTTGCTCCATGAATATTTCCGTGTCGTAGATATTCATGTTCACATTTTTTCCAAATTAAGATTCAATAGACTACTACGAACATAAAAATTACGTTTTGGTTATTGATACGGTACACATGTGATTGAAAAAACACCATGCACACATTTTACCGGTTACGCGAAAAAGTATTGAGAAGTCGGCAATGGTAATTTTACAGCAGAGCTGAACAAGAGAACTTCTAGTGTAAAAATTGCATTTTTATATTCTGACTTCTAGAAATACCTAAGTTCCTTCTTGGCAAACTAACGGATGCAGCAAGTTGAGTCTTCGCCACTCTATGTCATGAAAACTTGGTACAATCGGTGAGAAAATTAGTGAAAGCTGTCATTGCGTTTTTCTCGCAAAGTACAGTTTTCTTAATAGCGACAGTCAATAATTAATATCTGCAAAAGTATTGAAGTATTGCACCTAGAAGCGTCAACTCTCTTTTTAAAATTCTCCGTACCTCATGCTAATTTTAGAAACACAGAAAGCTCAAAAATGAAAACTCCGTCTTTAGCTTCCTTTCCGAGCAGCATGTCACATATTGTGAAATACATCTGATATAGATGGTGTAGTAGTGGATACTGATTCAACCATTGTCAGCTTATTTCCATTCAACATCAAATCGGAAGGTGATTGAGCTGAATTAAGAATGGTGATTTACTCTTGATTATTTTGGTACATTTTATTGATGTTAACATTATAGTTGCATTCGTGATTCAAATGGTGCATTAGTGAAGCACGCCAACTGAGTTTTAGGACAAATATTGGAAACTTAATTGTCTACCTGTAGTAAGACATGCGCTGTATTTTATATTAAGTGTGAAATTATCACTCTTCGTCAGGAGAAGGGAGTATATTCCCTACATTTTTACTTAAACGTCGTCATATTGCATTCGAATTTGAATGGCATTCGACCGTGCTCACAGAACGATGATATACAGTAACTCTCCAGTTCCGTTTCAGCAGCGTCTTGTGAAGATGATGATCCTTCAACAATTATTATGGCATATGAAGTACGACTAAGCTTTGGCGGAAGTAGCTCTTTTGTTTCACCTGGCCCTCTTGGCAATCACTCCATTGGTCCTTTCCTTCTCTGATGTTTGAATTCCAAGGCGCACAACTTTCTACCAAGCGTTTTGGCCACCAGTAATACTTTCAAACCTGCCAGGACAGGATCAAATTCGTTCGGAAAAGATACTCTCCTGCATATGTCTTTGAAGCGAACGTGTGGTCTTCCAGTTGGCCTCATACACCAGTGCAACTCTCCACACAGATAGGCCATTTGTGTTCGCTCAGAGTCAATGCGCCTAATGTGACCCAGCCATCCGAGTCACCAACGGTTGAGCAAGGTGTATTCAACGCACGGCAATATTTCCCCATGAAGACTAGTGAATTCTCCGAAGACAGCGGGAAAGAATCCATGAAGCAAGGCCAGTCCAGGCTTCTGCGTGTTTGAGAAGTGTGCTTTAAATACTGACATTATAGACATGCTCTTAGTGTGTTTACTGTAGCAGCCCATTGTCCGATACTGTACCGTACCGGAAGTTTAAAATCTACGCAGGTCGATAACTCCATTTCCTGTCTTAAAATTCCGACCAAACTCAAGTGAGTGGAATGTTGAAATCAAAACATACTACTTACCATAATGACATGAATAATGGAGGCATATTGAATGAAAAATACACTCAAGTGGTAAGATGGATTTATTAAGCGAAAAATAAAATGATCCATGACTAAAATATCCAGTCAATAACAATTAAAACTCGGCATCAAAACGGCCCCAAAAATTTGTCTCGCACATCGCAAGGAAAATGAAATTAACAAACAAATCTATATAAATATATTCAAATTTGGGCAACGACAAAAGTAAATCACAAAACATTAAAATATATACTTGGATATACGTCACTGAGTTTGCGAGTTCGTAAGGTGTGTGTAAGTGCGTCTGTTATGTGCCGATGTCAAGTGGCCTATAGACCACGATAAATACCGTCCAAGCATTAATTCATGATAAACGAAAATACTAGCGATACACTGACAATCCTGTATTTACATTCGTCATACACGGGCACAACAATATAACACACATTGGCACAGGGTTAGCCACTATTCCCATCAAAAAATCACAGACTCTAATTGTGAGACGCGGCCCACATCAAATGACCAGCCAAAACAGGGAAACGACAATCAAATAGCTTACGAGCTATATCCCATATTAATCAACAAAACATACATATTACAACACACAGCAATAACACAATCCTGAAAATAAAACAAGTACATAACATAACAAATAAGGAAGGCATCGGGTAACATTCCCGTATTCACTCGGCTGCATATGATTGTGTCACAGGGCACACAATCGTCTTCTTCTTTCAAGCCACTTCCTTGCTTGTCACCTGTCAACGACAAAAGCGGATCGATACTCTAGGCTTGGTCTGCTGTTTGGGTAAGGTCTCCAGCGGAACAAATACTTTCACTATCACAGGCCTAGTGGGACATCAGCTGACTGCATTCCTCCCTCGAGGAACCGATTCATTCTTCGGCCTCCAGTGGGCTTCCCTTTACACAGCGGGGAGACAAGTATCTCTCTCAAATAATCAATAGTTTCACCGGCCCGGCGAATATATGACGACATAAGCCTCAGTCACAATCCAATTAAATATATTCCCCCTACAAATACATGGCTCTTTCTGGCCTCACATATATACGCCAGCTTTGACATAACGTGCTACTGAACGCGCGCTTCAGTACGCATCCATTGGTTCGATTCCCTGTTAGCCTTCTCCCCAAGCAAGCCTCCAATCCATTTACATAATCCTGTATTGACACAACGGCGTACACTGGGCATCTCGTAAGCATTGAAAATAAGCCTACAACATGCAGAGATGACACCCTCACTGAAATTATCTAACCAAATAACATGAAATTTATTCAAACGCAGTGGGCGTATAGCTTGTGAGTTACTTTAAGAACACAACTAGAAAATCCTATCGTTGGTAACATAGAGAAATAAAATGCACTGCAAACAAAACAAACAGAAAAATCTAGCTAATTGTTTACAAAAATACTAAGCATGTATACCAAACCTGTCCAAATTTACATTTAATCAAAATCAAATCAAGCAATTGCCGATCTGGCTCATATTTACATTCAATTAAAATATAAAATCACTCATTAGAACTTTACGTATACCACGAATCATGTATTTATAAGATATCATGGCACCTAACTTTCAGCATCTTACACGGCACCACCCAACGGATTACATATCCGCTGCGTCTAGACTTCTTAACCCATCATGATCACAGGTATCACACCAGATTGGTCCTGGTTGCAGCTCCTGGCGTTGACATAGTTTTCTTGGTCTTGTTTCTGGTGATATCTGCAATATATGTGGTATTTAAGTTCACTCTTCACCGGTTAGCGTGCTCGATCGCACAGTATCGAACCAAATACCGGCTACACTTGTCTTAGCCGTCTTACGGAACATATTTTAGCAAATCGTACGTTATAGACACAAAGCATGTTATAGGTTCGGCACTAGTCCTTGACAGTGGCTCGAAATTATTCGGAACGCACTCGTACAGTATATTGTTCGCGATCGCGTACTGACCGATAAGAAGAAGAAGAAATAGTAATAATAATAATAATAATAATAATAATAATAATAATAATAATAATAATAATAATAATAATAATAATAATAAACATTGGTTGCGCGTGTTAATTTCAATATGCGAGTATTTAAATTATCAGTTTACATAGTATCTGAGCGTAATTAACGCCAACCCGCACTTGGAAAAAGAAAGTATACAGTTTATACCAAAATCCCGGTATTAATTATTCAAAATTTCACTGTTTCTCTCATGCTAGTTCACACAAAGCGAAAACACTCTTCGTAGCGACCGTACCGGGTCACGTACAACTCTGTCAAAGTCCAGCTGCCTCTGTGGATCCGTGGTAGAGCGTCGGCCTCTGGATCCCAAGATAGCGGGTTCAAACCCGGTAGAGGTAGTCGGATTTTTGAAGGGCGGAAAAAAGTCCACTCGACACTCCATGTCGTACGATGTCGGCATGTAAAAGATCTCCGGTGATACGTTTGGTATTTACCCGACAAAATTAATTAAATCTCAGCCAGAGACGCCCAAGAGAGATCCGGTTTACTCTGTCTGCCATCTAGTGGGCCTAGAGTAAAAGGGGACGTCGAAATTGACGAGCAGACAGCCAGATGGCGTCAAATCGAAATGTCTGCACACGGTAGCTGAGGCCATACGATTAAAAAAAGTCCAGCGGAAGAATGGGGGTGCTTTCACCTCGCGGTGAGCTTAAGTAACCAAGAGCAAGTTCGTTGGCTACGGGGGTTCACCAACTATTTGAAACTACGGCCTAACAGCGGCCTAGCCTAGTTCAACGACTTTGCATTTAAACCAAATAATATACAAAATCACTCAAGTACACGGTATTTTCACTCAACAGTAGACAATAACTCTGTCCCAGATTTCTGGTTCTATCAGTCCTGTAGATTAGCAGCTGACAACGAATTTTACTGAATAAATGTAGAAGATCTCAGCACTGTAAAATCGAAGTTGGCCAATCTGATATCCTTGTTCTGGGATTCCCTTCGTCCAAATCTCTCACGTCCCCAGCTTGTCATTGGCTATGTTTGAACGGTGAAGTAAGGCTTCCTTACTTGAATTCGCCGGCAACGGCTTGTTTTAAAAATCTGAAGCAGCTCGCAGCGAGTGGAAAAGTACTGGAGAATCTCATCCACTCTCGCGGTTCCAACGGACTATCGGCCTCACCTTCAGCTCTCGGCATTTTAAATGTAAGAATACTGTCCGCGTTGTATAAATGAATAAAGACATAATTGATGCACCTATGGAATGTTTAAATACTCTCTTATTAAGCGTAGTCGTAATGGAGCTGCCTTCGCAATCATATCAGTGATCACTGCATCCAGAGATAAAATGTTGGGATCTATGGGCCTTTGGTAGAAGAAGATGTCAACATGTAACTATTTTGGCGTCACATATGTTCTGAGTAGCATAACCCTCTTCCCCACAAAGCGTTAGGTGTGTCTGCAGAAGTTTGAAGTGCAAACTGTACGCTCTTCGTAATTTCAGCAGTGATGGCATCGTCTCCACAGTCTTCCCCTCAGGGTAGTTAATCGATATCTTAACTGAACTCATGCATGGTGGGGTACCCAGGTAAGCTATATCTTCTATCTGTGGGATAGCATCAAGAGCATATTTGGTCACTCCAATCTGAATGGCGTGTAGTTCAGGATAATAAGATAATACTCAATCGAGCGGTCCATGTACTTGTCTAGAACGATGAAAACTTCATGTTATTTGCTTTACGTCACACTAACTACTTTTACGGCTTTCGGAGACGCCGAGGTACCGGAATTTTGCCCCTCGGTTGTTCTTTTATATACCAGTAAATCTACCGGCACGAAGCTGACGTATTTGAGCACCTTCGAATACCACAGGACTGGGCAGGATCTAACCTGCCACGTTGAAGTTAGAAAGCCAGCGCCTCACCCGTATAAACCACTCAGCCCGGCTTGCAGAGTTTACTCCATTAGTTGTTCGTGCATTTACACGCAGTCTGCTGTGCAACACTTAGACAACACACTTCCTGGTATTTTGACTTCGCTTGTATGCAAGTAGGCCTTTCGTTTGCCCGCAACAAATGGCGCCATATTTTCGAAATTACGCATGTACAACTCATTTTTTCTGAAAATCAACTTCCTAAAGGCTGAGGCTGCCAAGTTGTAAGATGCCTCACGTATTTGAGTTCACCTAACGTCTATATCTCTTTCAGTTCGCATAGAGATTTCCGGCAAACAATTGAATTTACTTTGGTTTAGCTATAGGAGAAGTGTTGATACTGCGCCGTATCCTGGACGCTCATTTGGCATATTTAATTATTTCATTAACGCGGACTGCAGTATGTGGTACATGAGTTGTGAGCTAGAGCTGGGACCGAAGGTAAAAGAGACGGCCAATCGTGAGATACTAGCCAGCAAATTTCCTAGAAACTACAAATTTTAAAGCAAGCCAGTATCGAGTGCACGTGTAAGGGAGTGTTACGCCGCTAGTTGAGTTTAACCAATGAGAAATTAGGGGTGTGGCTAATTTGAATATTGGGAAGTATGAAGTGAAGAATCCAGGATTACCAACTTTATTCTGAATGTGCTGTGTTCATTTTGAGATGGTGGTTAAATTCGTTACTTGTAGCTATTCCACAGGTCTGAGTATTATAAATATTTGGGAGCAAATTATGAAATTCAAATTAGTCAATATTTGGTACATATGAGTTTGTTCAATCATTATTTCAGTCAAATATAGAGACGTTAATCAAGACAATAACTCTGACTTGTTGATTGTTTAAACACTCGCGGACTCCTCTAGTGCTAAAGACGGCTGGAAACGTATTTAAGCTCACCACACGGTGGAGCGTCCTCCTTTTGCTACTTGTATATGCTGTGAGAAGTGTACGCGACACGCTGAGCAGCTGCCACGTGGGCAGAGTTTGCTTTGTCTGGTCACACAGACCAATATCAATTTTATTTGGATTAGTGAAGAGTGTGTTATCCAAAACAATTATCTCTTTTGCCAAGTGCGGGATGGCAACATTTCTTGCAGTAACTGCGCAAACTTATATATTTCGTCGCATACTGGTAATAAAGCGAAGGACGCTTACGTATTTTACCATCGGTCGGGTCGCGAACGCGGAAGAAACTGTTCGTGTACGTTTCGTATCCGTTGTACCGTTATTATGGACAAGCATTGAATCCGAGATACTCACCTTATAAAGTGAAGAATGTGCTTACAATAATTTATGCACATAGGCTTCATAAGTGACAGCTTTTATCATTCAATGCTGTGCACCGAGCACGTGTAGCGGTGAAGATTCACTAACTGTACATACATGCTTTGCAGTTCTACAGTAACGTGCTTCAAGAGGATGGCATCGCCCAGAGAAGAAGGAAGAATTAATCAACGTGTGCAACAAGCGTTAGCCATGGAGTAAGGAGCAGTGGGAGCGACCACGTGAATCGCTAACGACGTCATGGGAGCTGCAAATTTAAGTGGCATTTGGTTATTCTAGAGGCATGTTTTATAAATTACACTAAATGCTAATGAAGATTGGGTTAGGGATTTTTAATATAAATTTCAGCCAGATGGCATTATTTCATTTTATATTGTTGTAACTGTAAATATGGACTGGATTAGGATGCATGCTATCTTTATTTTTATTGTTACACAGCTAGATAGTTGGGGAACGGAGGGAATTTGTAGGTTCACTTTGTATTTGTGTATTTGTGCATGATATGTATTTTATTCTAGTGTGTTCCTGTGTTTTCTTTAATAAAAGGGTTAGATAGCCGTAATCATCACTACAAGGAGTAATACACTCGCAGCGTCGATGTTATATTTATGTAAATTTCACAGAAGTTAGATTCAGATAGGCTGCCTGGTTTCTATGAATTTCCAAGAGCTGAAAAATGTATGGAGTTGCATGTTCGTCGTTGAACTTAAGTAGGATCTTTGAAATAAATTCCAGACTGTTTTGGGAATAGGTCAAGCAGGGAATCGAACCTTGAATCGTTATTGAAAAGCTGCTAATCGTGCATGTTAAATAAGAATGAATTGCATGCTGATTTTTAAGTGAGAGTGTAGAGTGCACGTCTGACAATGTTGTGTTGAAAATAGGAGGCTAGAATTGGCCCAGTATTTTGAAATGGAGAGTTATTATTGAGATGCAGAAGAAGCCGTGAATGAATTGCCAGGCCAAGAGATTACTGTGTGTGTTGAGAAAGAAGTCATCCTGTCTGCAATGTGTGTGTATTAATGTGAGCCCATGAGAGTAGTTGTTGATAAACGAGCTCGCTACCAAAGTCAAGTAACCAGCTCAGAGAAATATTAGCCGAGTTGTGAAGTGAAAAGTAGCGTCCGTGCGAGACCAATTTCCAAACAGTAACCAAGTGAAGAGAGTAGTCTTGTTTCTTAATATTCACAGCTGATCGCCAAGAGGTAGCATGGAGGAGAAAGACGACGATGGCCTTTGGCCTATGCTCAATTGCAGCGTGATGAAACGGGACTGTTGCCCGTTGTTTCCTCAGTGTATACCGTGGTATTTTGAATTGTTTTATTTTCAGGGTTGTGTACTTGAGAGATATGTTGTAATTTTTGATGTCTTGTTGTTAAATGAGGAGACCGCCCGTATGCTGATTTGATGACTGGAGGTTACTCTACTTCTGTCTAGGTCTTTGTGGTGAACCGGAATTCACATGTAGAGTCAGTGTAGTTGTAAGCTATATTTTACCAACCTGTTCCAATGTGAATAACTTGTTTGTTATCCCGTAAGAACGGTTGTATATACAGGCTCTCGCACCCAACTCTGCGACCCCAAATATCTCCGAAATTAAACAAAATATGAAAATGCCAATTGGCCAGGAACGTACGCATGTCAGGGGTTCACACAATGAGAAGGCACGCACAATCCACAAAGGCAAACAAATAACACCTCCAACACCAAGTTGCGCTTTTATAAATGGAACACGTACGTTAATTCTAGCAAACTTACAACTAGAGCTACAACTAGTTATAATACACTTGGTTCCGCTTTTCTAAACACATTTACTAGTGGCCTATAGCCCTCAGAAACTTCATTGTTGTGCAACACATCTGGCATGGAAAATTCACCCACAAATCTCCAGTAGCGTCTTGTCCGATGAAACCGTGTCACTTCAACAGATGTTCGAAGTGCTCTCCGTTTGCATCAATACACTTTTGGAATCCGATAACAAGAGAGTGTTGCACGGATTGCAGTGTTTCAACAGATATTGCCGCACACGCCGCAATAATAAGATGTTGCATATCCTCTAATGTCGTTGGCGGTTCTTGATACATTCTATCTTTCACTGTGCTCCAGAGAAAGAAGTCTAATGGCATCAAGTCTGGGGACCGAGGTGGCCATCGCACAGGACCTACACGTCGTATCCACCTATTTGAAAACGTCACATCACCAACGTATCTGGAAACTCGTGCAGAATGTGCGGGACATCCTTCATGCTGGAACCACATTGATAGACGCGTTTCCAATCCCACGTCCTCCATGAGGAGGGTTAGGGTGTGTTGCAAAATGATGAATGTTGCTGTCCATTTAAAGTTCCCTGATAAAACCAGAGGCCTAAAATACGGTTACCAATGATACGCCACCAAAAATTGACACTCCACTGTCGTTGATGAGCAACATGACGAATTCAGAGGGGATTTTGCTCGGACCAGTAGTGCATGTTCCGCAGATTCACATGACCATGATTTGTAAATGAAGCTTCGTCCGTAAACAACGTATTACGTAGGAATGCTGGATTACCTTGCAACTGCTGAAGTGCAAAACGACAGAATACAATCCGGGATTCAAAGTCCGTCCCGTACAGTTCCTGGTGTAGTGAGATATGGAACGGATGAAACCGATGCCTTTGCAAAATTCTGCTCACACTACCGCGGCTTATTCCAGTACCTCGTGCAATCTGTCGGACACTCACCTGAGGATTGTGCGTTACAGCAGCAGAACAGCAATTTCGTTTCCAGTGCCAGTCGCTGTCTTTGTACGCTGTCGCTTTGTGGAAGCCCAGCTTTCTGTTTCCCTGAGTTTCGTGCAGATGTTGGCAATGGTACGAGACGAAGGACGCCGTCGATCTGGGTAGCGCTCAGCGTACAATGCCACAGCTGCGGTTGCATTTCTGCGACATTCCCCGTAAATTAAAATAATATCCAGGTATTCTTCGTTCCTGAAGGTCGGCATATCGACTAGATGACGGAAATTGTTACACGCCACACGAAAACATGATTTAATTTGTCAATATGGAAAGCAATATCCGAAACGAACGTGAATTACGGTACAGTATGACAGCAGACCAGATCAGGAGAAACTAGTACACTGAAGCTAGAACGTGCCGAGCTGATATCGGTTTGTTTACAGCAGGCTACAGGCCAGTGCAACCAACTACTGCTCTGAGCACAAAAGTACATGCGTTGCATTACATCAGAAACGGTGGCGCCATTGCCATTCTCTAACAGCCACGTATTTCAGAAGATATGAGGTTTAGAAACGTGATACCAAGTGTGTTATTACCAACTGCAACTCTAGTTTTCATATTTCTAGAACGAGCATACATGTCCCTTTTAACCCTTTCAGTCCTGAATTTTCTATTAAATAAAATAAAAATATTTGACTTCATTTTTGAATTCAGGAGGGTGTTCTGATCATATTTTGTTCAAAAATTTTTTTGATGTGACCTACAGTTTCAGAGATAATTAATGTGCACAATTGTGTACATCGGGACTCAAGCATCATAAAACTTCATATGAAACTTACACAGCATAAGTCAAATGAGTCAAATATTAGCTAGCTCTTGAGCATAACTGCAATGAACAATAGACAGAAACTAGGAAACAATGTTTGAACACACATTTACAGTTTTGTGTGGAACTGCAGGAAACAGTTTCTGTCCTTTTGGAGACAGAGATGCACTTTATACTTCCTATACTGAATCCTTGAACGGCCCGTGCATTTTCGACATTTGCAGCGGCTTGGAGCTCCATCATCATGCAGAAGTAAATGATCAATTGAATCATACTGCATTTCCCGAGCAGGGCGTAATTCTTCTCTTCTTCTTGGTACAACTTGCAACTCTGAAGCAGCTCCATCTTCGGAATGACGTCCCCTCTTTCTTCCAGAAACCTTTTTCTGGCAAAAGTATCAGTCCACCTTCTACCCTGATACGGAAGTAAAGAAGGTCCAGTTGCTGTCTCTTCAGAATTCCCAAGTTTTCTGCATCTCGTCTATATTCAAGCCAACTTTCAACGATCGCAAAATCAAGCTTATTAGCTGATCAAATAGATCAGCTCCTCCCATGCCATGATTATATGTCACTATTTCAGGCCTTACCACTGTGACATATTTATTGTTCTTTATGCCCCATCGTAGAACTTCATCTACAGTACTTTTACCAATAAAATTTGAACACAATACGACTGGTCTATTGTCTACCCATTTACACATTGTAAGATCATCAGCAGTAGCAATTTCTTCACAAAAACCTCTGGTCTGTTTCATTATAGTTTTATCATCTGAAAATGGGATGCTTCTACCAAACCTGTTTTGCCGGACAGTTCCTGCCGCATAGATACCCATTGATTTCAAAGCTTGAAAAAGGTGGTACGATGAAAAAAGTTGTCATAGTATAATTTGTGACCTTTTCCATTTGGCAATTGTTTCGACAGTTCCAAAACAACAGCAGGGCCTAATCCAAACTTTTACACGAAGGGGAATTTAGTTCCGTTGTGGCTCCTTGATACAAAGTAAAATCATGAACAAGTCCACTTTTTCCACACAACATGAACATCTTTAATCTCCAAAGGTTGGGTTTTCCCTTGACATATTGTATTGCAGAAAACTTCCCCGTGAAAGGAATCATGCCTTCATCAACGCATTTTCTTCAATCTGATGTTCATTGCACCGATTACGAATGGCTGTGTAAATCGGCCTCACTTTGTAAAACTTGTCCTTATTATCTGATGGAATTTCAAGATTATTTACCAAATGTAAATTAGTTCGCAGTTCAAAGAAACGGTCTCGTGTCACATTTTCTAAAAATGCATTTACTTTGAGGGTTTCATCCCAATACATGCGTATTCTAGGCCAAACAATATGAGTAAACCAAATAAAATGTCTCTTTCATCAGCTGTTATCTGTTTGAAGTATAATTTTCCTTGCTGCAATGCATACATTTTGGTATTCATTGCTATGCAACTAAATAGATCTTCAGGTACATATCTCTTGAAGTAATGTATTGGTGACAATAATTCGTGTTCTTCAAAACTGGGGGCCTCGTATTGTTCTACAATACAACTCAAAGGCTTTCGTTTCCACCTGATTGATTCTTTAGGTGTCAACAAAATTCTGGCATAAGCGTCACATGATCCGGTATGGTTTCCACTGCCTAAAATGTTTTCAGATTCCTCCAGAGATTCATCTACAAGTGCATCTTCGGGGATTGTATCAGCAGATACGTCACCTCGACTCACTTTGTCAGCTCCAACACGTTTTATTTTTAGGTGATCTTGTCTTTGTATAAGTGGTATATCATCATCCTCAACTTCATCTCCAGATAGGCCTCAATTACAATCGAAGTCCTCACCATTTTGCAATATATCTAAAATAGACCCAGTCTTTCTCCACGGTAAGGTATCTTTCTCTTCGTACATGACTATTTTTACTCGTAGTGGGCTTAGCCATATTTGTAGGCCAACTGCACAAAAACTGAATAAGGAACATACAGAAAGGTCAAATGTGACCAACAGCCATTGATATTTCTGAAATAAAAAGAAAGAAAACACTGAAAACTAATACAACATAGCACAAAAACGAAAGCAAATGAAGATTATGTTCACTGCTTATTTACATCACTACAGTCCGGTTGTACACAATTGTGTACATTATACTTACCGAATAATATGAAGTAATAAAGAATCAAATTATATTCTTAAAACTGCACTAAACACTGCGTAAGTATCCATAGAAACACGATATCACTTTACAATGGCGGTAAACAAACGAAAATCTTCGGAATTACAACACAGAGCAGAAGCGGTAATGCCCATAGAAAACCAGACACCTCCAAAGAGAATAAATACTGCGCAGTTCAGAAACAAGTCGCTGGAATGCAAAAGCAATTTCCTTATTACTAAAATACAAGTACCTAAACATGTTAAAACTGTCTGGATGCTCATAACATTGTTTATGAGCGAACTATAGAGGTAGAAACTTAATGTACACAATTGTGACCAACAGGTCTGAAAGGGTTAAAAAAATGCAACTTGGCGTTGGAAGTGCTACTTGTTCACCTTTATGGATTGTGCACACCTTCTGATTGTGTGAGCCCCTGACATTGGTACGTTTCTGGTCAATTGGAATTTTCATATTTTGTTTCATTTCGGAGATATTTGGGGTCGCACAGTTGGGTGGGACACCCTGTGCAGTATAATTGAATATTTAATCGTACTTCATAAATTCATGTAGCACATTCATTCGTATTATCGTATTAGACCAATCGTAGTCGCCTTTAACGGATGCAGTTCTCCCAATCTCACGACTCCGTAAACTGAGTTTGTTCTGCATCGTAACTCCATGTAAACAGGAACTTCGATCTACGACAATTGTTTTGAGATGATGGTTTGAATTGATGAATTTTGTAATTTGTGTTCATATTTTGAATTACCTTGCCGTGTAATTGTTTTGATTAATATTTTTATGGTATTTTGTACGAATCAGTTTTATTTCGGTGCCGTTTTGAGGCTGTTTATCTGATTTTTTAAAATTGTATGATTAGTTTGAATAGTGTTATTTTTTGTAATGAATCCATCTTACCTCTTATATGTATTTCTCATTCAACAAACCACCATCATTCCTGTCATTATACTTAGAGATAAGTTTGAACTTCGGCATATTTCTACCCACGAAAACGTAACCCACTCTCTAGCCAGATGAGCTTAGTCGGATATTTTAGACAGGAAGTAGAGGCATTGTCCTATGTAGTACTTACTCCTACGGTACGGTACAATACAATGGTGATTGGTCTTTTTCTGGAGTGATGTTTTTCATGGGGATGATTTTTAATGTACTCGTAACCAGACAGAAGTCAATGCAGCGTTCGCTATGTGTTAACTGCCTAATACAAGGATGTTCTTTACATCTATGTATCTAGTTATGACTGATTTCAACTGATACCAGAGGTGGAAACGAGGATGTCTCCACGGCGCCTTTTGAAGTTCCTTAACTTTGCAAAATGTGTTCGTGATCAATAGCCTTTAATTACAACAAGAGTTCGATAGGTCCATTCTCATTCCTTTTCGCAATTCGGTGGAGGTCTCGGCGTGTTGGTCAGGTGTTGTTGTTGGACCCTACTTGAGCGTTCAATTCAGCCACGATGTACAAAGTTTCAGTGTCAGGTATTTTTAATATTTCATCATTTGGTACTGCATAAGAATGGTCTTCCTCTTGTGAGCTGGATAATAGAGTGCGGGCGTAGGACGAGGAAGATATTCGTAAGAAGAGGATCCCCTCTGTCCCGCCAGATGGAGGGGTGACGGTGATGACGTAACTGTTCTTCGCTGTGAATCTTATGGTTTGCTGTTTCGGCTCATCTGGTGTTTTCGCTCGCCAAAATAACCGGTAATGAACCTCTCTTACGCAGCCGCTATGTGGAAGACCGATCTCTTGCAGATATGCAATTTAAATTCAATTGATAGAGTTCCTATTGGTGATAAATATCTTTCAAATAAATAAAGTTATCATCTTGAGCTTTATCAGTGTATCCAGGATACATGATCTGATATTCCACTTTGAAATGCGCAAGTGTATTTTCCATGTCTATAGTTTTCTTTTTTCCTGGCGTGTGGCAATGGCCTGCTTGTCGGAAAGTCGTCTAAGTTTAACATATTCAATGAAGCTGGCATGTAGTACGACTGTACTGGCTGGATCTGCCCAGGTAGAAGTTGATGATTGCTATCCTGTGAGAAGCGATGATCTCTCTCACCGACGGAAGTGTTCCATTATCTCGGATCATACGCCTATCAGACAGAGCCTATAATCGACAATTAACTCTTCCCGCGTTAAGCCGATGATTCGTGACATCATTGGAGAGCCCTTGCTACGGTGCTACGAGCCTGAGCGAGAATATATGGAGAATTTGGATTGCCCGTGCGACAGGATCTTCCTTTCGATCTTGCTGATAGGTGGAACCAGTACATTTGGTACCTGCGCAGGTGTAGGAACAGATGGGAGGGGGCATGGTACGCCTAATAAACAAATCAAAGTATGCACTCCGGATTATTTGTTACGTTTTACTCCTTTAGCCTTCATCCAACCGCGATGAATCACAAGGAAGTGGTGAAAAAATTTGCGGTTCCTAATATACGAACAGACGCCCGACACTGCACGATTGATTTAAGTGAAATTTCCTCCACTACGTGACTATCAAGCCAGCTAAAGCAGATCATCCACCCGAAGCCATTGGTGCCTTCAGGGGGTCTGACATTCTTACCGCTGCCCAACACTCGTAGTTGAGCCACTGGCTGTGCGGTCTAATTCATTACTTAGTAGGACGTCGTGATGTAGACAAAAATCATACACTGACTGACAGAGCAAATGCAACACCAAGAAGGAGTGGTCAGAAATTTATGCCAATTGCAGGGTAAACTGACGTCACTGAGGTATGCTCATGATGTGAAATGCGCCGCTGTGCTGCCACGTAGCGAACGATAAATGGGACACTGCGTTGGCGAATGGCCCACTTCGTACCGTGATTTCTCAGCCGACAGTCATTGTAGAACGTGTTGTCGTGTGCTACAGGACACGTGTATAGCTAAGAATGCCAGGCCGCCGTCAACGAAGGCATTTCCAGCAGACAGACGACTTTACGAGGGGTATGGTGATCGGGCTGAGAAGGGCAGGTTGGTCGCTTCGTCAAATCGCAGCCGATACCCATACGGATGTGTCAACGGTGCAGCGTCTGTGGCGAAGATGGTTGGCGCAGGGACATGTGGCACGTGCGAGGGGTCCAGGCGCAGCCCGAGTGACGTCAGCACGCGAGGATCGGCGCATCCGCCGCCAAGCGGTGGCACCCCCGCACGCCACGTCAACCGCCATTCTTCAGCATGTGCAAGACACCCTGGCTGTTCCAATATCGACCAGAACAATTTCCCGTCGATTGGTTGAAGGAGGCCTGCACTCCCGGCGTCCGCTCAGAAGACTACCATTGACTCCACAGCATAGACGTGCACGCCTGGCATGGTGCCGGGCTAGAGCGACTTGGTTGAGGGAATGGCGGAACGTCGTGTTCTCCGATGAGTCACGCTTCTGTTCTGTTAGTGATAGTCACCGTAGACGAGTGTGGCGTCGGCGTGGAGAAACGTCAAATCCGGCAGTAACTGTGGAGCGCCCTACCGCTAGACAACGCGGCATCATGGTTTGGGGCGCTATTGCGTATGATTCCACGTCACCTCTAGTGCGTATTCAAGGCACGTTAAATGCCCACCGCTACGTGCAGCATGTGCTGCGGCCGGTGGCACTCCCGTACCTTCAGGGGCTGCCCAATGCTCTGTTTCAGCAGGATAATGCCCGCCCACACACTGCTCGCATCTCTCAACAGGCTCTACGAGGTGTACAGATGCTCCCGTGGCCAGCGTACTCTCCGGATCTCTCACCAATCGAACACGTGTGGGATCTCATTGGACGCCGTTTGCAAACTCTGCCCCAGCCTCGTACGGACGACCAACTGTGGCAAATGGTTGACAGAGAATGGAGAACCATCCCTCAGGACACCACTCTGTACCTCGACGTGTTTCTGCGTGCATCGCCGCTCGCGGTGGTCCTACATCCTACTGAGTCGATGCCGTGCGCATTGTGTAACCTGCATATCGGTTTGAAATAAACATCAATTATTCGTCCGTGCCGTCTCTGTTTTTTCCCCAACTTTCATCCCTTTCGATCCACTCCTTCTTGGCGTTGCATTTGCTCTGTCAGTCAGTGTATTTCATAAGATTATTATATGAATTATCCATGTTAGATAAATGTTAGGACATGGGAATTCACGTCCCTCCTTCCTACTTCCTTCCTTTGGCCGAATTGACTTTCATAAATACCGTTGTGTGGTATTTTCTTGGTACGTAGAACTGCGGGTGTTTATATATTACTACATTCTGATTTGTTGAAGTTTTAATGGTTACAGTTCGAATACCGTTCCAATCAGGAAATCAAACATCGTAAATCATCGAACATACTCCTTCGAAAGGCGCTATTGAACATGACAAGCGCATGGTGAACTCCATAAGTTTTTAAGAGCCTCATCATTCAGTTTTAATTTTTTCAAGAACCTGTGACATGTCCAACAAATAACATGCAAATAAAGTCTTTTCAATTCCTCCTCGAATTGTCTGTGTGAGCCATTTCCTTTATTCTCTTCACGATTGAACTTTTTAAGAATATTTACAATAGAAGCCCAGACAAAATACTTTAGTTATTAAGAGCCACTTACCTTTTGGCAACTTCAAAATGCCCATGAGTAGGTAAAGAAAGTGATTCAATGAATACGTTTCCGGAACTTTTGTCCTGTGAGAGAGAGTACTAATTTAATTTCTTCTCATATCAAACGAAATGTCAGCAACGTCAGACGAGATCCAATCCCCTATCTGCGGAAGCAATCCAGAGGAGGAACTTAAAAATTTCGCGGTAAAGTGTAATAAAACCCCTTTATTCTTACTATCAACACACTTTCAATATGCCGTCAATACTCGTACGCTCAAATTAAAAAGCTGTATATTTGGATACAATGCGGTGTGGTGCTAAAAACGTCACGATGGTACACCAAATATTACCTTTTAATATATTATTCTGCCATTATTATTATTATTATTATTATTATTATTATTATTATTATTATTATTATTATTATTATTATTATGCATCTTAAGTTATATTCAGACGATCATTAATGTTTCACAGAGAGAATAGACGAAGTTGCATTATTTGTACAAATAACATAGCAGTATTCAGTAGGTAATAACTTTCAGCACACTATTGTAATATTGCTCTTGCAATGTTGTGTAACAATCAAATTCATACATATGTTTGTACAATAAATCCAACCTTCTCTTTATCCTTTGCAAATTTCAAAAATATCTCCACTCTAGGGATGATATAGGAAGGGGACCGAGTATTTCTTGGAGCGCTGAATATCTAAGAAACTTTTCGCACGCTTATACGTTGAAAAACTCGTTCTACATCTGACGCAGTCATTGGAATTATGATGAATATTTACCTCGTGGCTCAAATGACCAACAAACAAATTCAACCAATCAGCAGCTGTCTATCTCCACAACGTTACCGTTTACGTATCATCACTTCTGCATTGTCACACCTACGTGCTATGGGAAAACTTTTATACACATCCATCCGAATTGAGTATTGAAACATCATGAATAATACATTTTATCACAGAGCGCAAAATTAACAAGAGATAATTGTGTTATTTGATGAAACTAACAGCCGACTTATTTTCAAAATCGAGCCCAGAAGTTTTAAATACGAAACTTAAACAATGTGTTTCCATGCTGAAAGTGTACAGATAATGAATTTAATTTGTTTTATATCATGCACTTATAATTATTATTATCACCACTTATTTAATTTTGTATCTTTTCAATAAATAGTCAAAATAAATGCAATACGAGCTCCACATTCTCACTAAATAAATTCTGGAACTCTCTACATATATTGACACACGTAATTTCCGTAAGTCGCACGCACTCTCCGAATGTGTCAGTCAAGTTAAGATCATGTATGAACAAGTCCAATGTCATGGCTCTCGGCGTACGCTTGTATTCATTTCTAAAATAACTTACTACCAAACATTGAATCCAGGATAAAGCTTTCTGCTCGATACACGATCACATTTTAAAGCGTTCTTAGTTGAGCTTCCTCGAGCCAGTATCACCGAACCAGCCATAGAAACACTGCTACCACTCATGGTTTATAAAAGTGCTCTGAATAATATGTCTAGCGACAAACGTAAGTCCCAGGGATTACATACATACAAATAATGTTTTATTCGTCTTGTCTAGAGGAAAAACGCTAATTAAAGTGATGGACGGTGGTGGTGTTAGAAATTTAACAGAGAAAAAATGTCATTCATTCCGTTTTCTGAATTTCATTTTAATTTTAAAACCTTAATATTATTTTGATAAATGCTCCTGTGAAACTAAACGTCATTGTTTGGATGACAGCCTTACCTTTATCGTCAGGCAATTAAGTAGAATTACGGTTTAACAGTGTTGAACATAGTATCTCGCACGAAAAGCTATTTATTCGTACTTTTGTACCTATGTGTGAACATTGGTTTTGGTCGTCTGATCATCGTTCACAAAATCATGCTTTTAAAATATCCATTACCCCTCGTGTTGTTTTATTAAACTCTTCCACTAATTCTCGTATCGAACAGGGGAACAAATATTCTACACTTCAAATCTATTTTGCTTCAGATGCATGCATATACAGATACTAAATCAACAGAATTTAATTTATTTTCAACGTCTGTCAATCAAGTGACAGTCACATTAATAGCTATGCCGTCCTTGTTCCTTTTTTCCTCTGTCCTGTCACATATTGCCATTTAGGTAGGAGTTCGATTTTCGATCATATCACATCAAATTTCAATCGCGAAATACACTGTAAAAAAGAACAGTTTGTTTAACATTGTAAGCTATCTTCAGATTCGTATTATTGTATTTCGAACAATACACTATCTTGTTTAAACATTCATAGGCCCTTATAACCTTAACATACAACGAACGCTCTATAGGTCTGAAAGTAACTATTAAAGATAATAATAAGAATATTAGGAATAATAATAATAATAATAATAATAATAATAATAATAATAATAATAATAATGCCCGCCTCTGTGGTGTAGAGGAAAGTGTGATTAGCTGACAACCGTGGAGGACCAGGTTCCATTCCCGGTTCTTCCACGAGATTTCAAAAGTGGTACGAGGACTGGAAAGGGGTCCACTAAGCCTCGGGAGGTCAACTGAGTAGAGGTGGGTTCGATTCTCACCTCAGCCATCCTCGAAGTGGATTTCCGTGTTTTTCCACTTCTTCTACAGGCATATGTCGGGGTACTATATAACTTAAGGCCACGGCCACTTCCTTTCTTCTTCCTTGTCTATACCTTCCTATCTACCCATCCGCTACAAGACCCCCGTTTGGCATAGCAGGTGAGGCCGTCTTGAGAGGTACTTGTCTTCATCCTCAGTTTAACCATTGACAAAAATTGTCACGCTCCAGGACACAGCACTTGAGGCGGTAGAAGTGGGATCCCTCGCTGAGTACAGGGGAAAAACGAACACTCAGGTATAAACCGATTAATAAAGAAAGAAATACTAATATTAATAATATTTGTTTTACGTACGACAAGGAACTTAGGGAAATCATACAAAAGCGATTTTTTGTATTCCAACACAAACACTGACTGACAGAGCAAATGAAACACCAAGAAGGAGTGGTTCGAAATTAATGAAAGTTGGGGAAAAAACAGAGACGGCACGGACGAATAATTGATGTTTATTTCAAACCGATATGCAGGTTACACAATGCGCACGGCATCGACTCAGTAGGATGTAGGACCACCGCGAGCGGCGATGCACGCAGAAACACTTCGATGTACAGAGTCAATAAGAGTGCGGATGGTGTCCTGAGGGATGGTTCTCCATTCTCTGTCAACCATTTGCCACAGTTGGTCGTCCGTACGAGGCTGGGGCAGAGTTTGCAAACGGCGTCCAATGAGATCCCACACGTGTTCGATTGGTGAGAGATCCGGAGAGTACGCTGGCCACGGGAGCATCTGTACACCTCGTAGAGCCTGTTGGGAGATGCGAGCAGTGTGTGGGCGGGCATTATCCTGCTGAAACAGAGCATTGGGCAGCCCCTGAAGGTACGGGAGTGCCACCGGCCGCAGCACATGCCGCACGTAGCGGTGGGCATTTAACGTGCCTTGAATACGCTCTAGAGGTGACGTGGAATCATACGCAATAGCGCCCCAAACCATGATGCCGCGTTATCTAGCGGTAGGGCGCTCCACAGTTACTGCCGGATTTGACCTTTCTCCACGCCGACGCCACACTCGTCTGCGGTGTCTATCACTGACAGAACAGAAGCGTGACTCATCGGAGAACACGACGTTCCGCCATTCCCTCATCCAAGTCGCTCTAGCCCGGCACCATGCCAGGCGTGCACGTCTATGCTGTGGAGTCAATGGTAGTCTTCTGAGCGGGCGCCGGGAGTGCAGGCCTCCTTCAACCAATCGACGGGAAATTGTTCTGGTCGATATTGGAACAGCCAGGGTGTCTTGCACATGCTGAAGAATGGCGGTTGACGTGGCGTGCGGGGCTGCCACCGCTTGGCGGCGGATGCGCCGATCCTCGCGTGCTGACGTCACTCGGGCTGCGCCTGGACCCCTCGCACGTGCCACATGTCCCTGCGCCAACCATCTTCGCCACAGGCGCTGCACCGTGGACACATCCCTATGGGTATCGGCTGCGATTTGACGAAGCGACCAACCTGCCCTTCTCAGCCCGATCACCATACCCCTCGTAAAGTCGTCTGTCTGCTGGAAATGCCTCCGTTGACGGCGGCCTGGCATTCTTAGCTATACACGTGTCCTGCGGCACACGACAACACGTTCTACAATGACTGTCGGCTGAGAAATCACGGTACGAAGTGGGCCATTCGCCAACGCCGTGTCCCATTTATCGTTCGCTACGTGCGCAGCACAGCGACGCATTTCACATCATGAGCATACTTCAGTGACGTAAGTCTACCCTACAATTGGCATAAAGTTCTGACCACTCCTTCTTGGTGTTGCATTTGCTCTGTCAGTCAGTGTATATCGTAAAACATTTCTGAAACAATGTTGCTAATTTGCAGGGATGATCAATACTGAAGCCTACCTTCAGTTTTTGACCTAAAAAAATTTTAAGCAAGCCTCGGACCTATGGGAGCAACGGAGTACCACTTCTACTTGAAAGGGGAGGGACTCCTGGAAAACAACTTGGCGAACAAAACAAAATTCGATAGAGAGATTTCGATATTCATGGAGCTTATGGAACAAAGAAAGCATAACTTGCTGAGTAAGTAAAAAGTATGCGTCTGGATGTGCTAGGAGTTAAACATATTCGAGTAAGGGAAAATAGCCAGGAAGAGATACGAGATTAAAAAGTATATTAACAGGTGTTAAAAAGAGAAGGGCAGAGTTCTTAATGTGACTGTTTATCAGGAATACTACCGCACGCATCCTACTTTCTGTTAGGCACACAAATGAGCGAATGATGTAGAAGGATTTAGCAATTGGAGGAATTAGGACGGGAATAGTTTCAGCCTTCTCAAAATGTGAGGGTACAGAAGAGGATGATGAAGTTGAAAAGTTTTATGAAGCATTGAGTGTCATCGTAATCAGCGTCAACAGTAAGGATATGTTGGTGCTAATGGGCGATTTCTATGCGAGATTTGGAAATAGGACTGAAGGATACGAAAACACGATGAGTAAAATTGGAGAAGGTATGGAAGCTAACATTACTGGGAAGCGTTTACTGGAATTTTGTACTAGTATGGGGCTGATGATTACGAATGTATTCATCAAGCATATAGCTATTCAACCCTACACATGGGATGGTGGGGCTTTTGATACATAATATACTATATCATAACCGACAATGAATTCAGGAAATCTATTAGGGATGTCGGGTTATTCCGGGAATTTTTGATAATGCAGACCACTGTCTGATCTGTAGTGAACTAAATATCTTTAGGCCTAGGATAGAAAAAGTGCAATCTGTCTGCAGACCAATAAGTGTAGGAAATCTCCAGGAGGAGGAAATTAGACAGAAGTATATGCGTTTGATTTGCGAAAAGTCACATACATACATACATACATACATACATACATACATACATACATACATACATACATTATCATTATAGACCGTTATGCCTTTCAGCGTTCAGTTTGCAAGCCTCTGTGAATTTACTAAACGTCGCAACAATCCTCTATTTGCAACTAGTGCTGTGGCTTCATTTAGTTCTGTACCTCTTATATTTAAATCGTTATAAACCGAGTCTAACCATCGTCGCCTTGGTCTCCTTCTACTTCTCCTACCCTCCATAGCAGAGCCCATTATTCTCCCAGGTAACCTATCCTCCACCATTCACCTCACATGGCCCCAGCACCGAACGCGTTTTATGCATACAGCTTCATTCACTGAGTTCATTCCTAAATTAGCCTTTATCTCCTCATTAAGAGTACACTCCTGCCATTGTTCCCGCCTTATTTACCAGCAATAATTCTAGTTACCTTCACGTCTGTTACTTCTAACGTATGAATAATATGTAGTCCAGCCAGGTTTAGCTCCCGTAAAGCAAAGTTGGTCTGAAAACAGACCGATGCAAAGATAGTTTCGTCAGGGAGCTGATTTCCTTCTTACAGAACATTGTTGATTTCAACTACGAGCTTACTGCATTAGCTTTACTACACCCTGATTCAATCTCACTTACTATATTACCATCCTGGGAGAACACACAACCTAAATACTTGAAATTATCTACCTGTTCCAGCTTTGTATCACCAAGCTGACATTCAATTATGTTGAATTTCTTACCTACTGACATCAATTTAGTCTTCGAAAGGCCAATATGAGAGATTGTAGGAAAGTAAACGAAGCCACAGAGCTAGTTACAAATGGAGGATTGTGGCAGCATTTAGTAAATTCACGGATGTTTGCATACTGAATTCTGAAAGGCATAACAGTCCACACTGAAGATGTATGCACGCGTATTTACTAATTATATTGTCGCAGATATAAATCAAAGCTGCTTGATAATGCTGTTAGTTTCCTAAGCGATGGTAGGAATAATTTACAAGAATTATTATCCAGCTATTATCTTTAAAAACAAAGGGGGTTGAAGACTAAACTTGAGAACAACAAATTCCGGTAGTCTAATATGCATTTTGATGACTTAGTGCAAGATGAACATTCATGAGATCCTGAAAAATGTCATCGTGTAAATGTGCTTGATGCATATCACCGTTAATCAAACCCTTAAGGATTCCATTATGTGAAATGTTTGAGTAACCTGTTCATTATACTAATTGCGCAGTTTCATCTGCAGTAACGAAACGCGAAATAGAGAACAACATTTACCAATTCAATATACTGACAATTTAATAGAAGACTTTGTGAAATATGGGCTGATGGACTATTCCTAACAACATGCTTCGGACTCATTGAGTCATATTTTCGGTGGTTACATTTGCTGACCTAACCAAGATCCGATGATTAGGTTAAGACACGGATAATCTTAATATCATTAGTATTTGATGGACCTAAAGTCTTCTACTTATCCTCTTTTTTCTTCTGCTTCTATGGTTCTACAATACATCAGTAGTATCAGTGCCCTGAAAGGCCACGAGAACGCAGCTCGCTCTTTTCCCAAGATAATCGCATAGCTATACTAAAGGGTATGGCAGTCGATACAGTGTCAATTCGTGCAGTCAGACGTTTTGGAACGTGAAATGTAAGAGGTCTCGTAGAAACTGGTAAATTAGCAATTGTTGAACAAGAAATAAGGCTCCAAATAATGGAATCCTCGATAACAAGGGTACCCACTGAACATAGACAGGTTATTTCGGCACTGAGGAAGGTAATGTAATCTACTTCCCTAGAAATATAATTAAAAGTTGTAATGGGGTTTCAGTCACTGTTCCAAAAGTAATGAACTCGGTATTTCTTGCATATAACCCTACTAGTATCCGCCTAGGCAGCGTAACGGTTAGTGTTATTAGCTGCCGTCCTCGGAGGCCCGGATTCGATTCCCAGTACTGCCAGAAATTTAGGAATGACAAGAGGGCTGGTATGTGGTTGTGGTTGAAATGATACATGCAGCTCACCGCCATTGGAGGTGTGCCTAAAAGGAGGTGCACCACCTCAGGATGAGAACACGAGTTTACTTTACCCTATTAGTAACCGGGTTATTTCAATCAAACTCAATTTAACGCGTTGAAAGATAAGTATAGTGCAAGTCTACATTCCTTGTTTGGAAGAACCTGCTCAATAAATTGAGACATTTTAAGGCCAGCTACAAGACGGCATAAGAAAAGTGCTAGAAACAGAATAGCAATAATCTAGGTGATTTGAATGCCATTATTGCTGACGCCACTAATGACGATCATCTAAGACCATACGGTGGTCAATTTAAGGTTCGTACAAGGACTGACAGAGGTGACAGAATATTGCAATTCTGTGTTGGCAGTGATCTGATTGTCAAGTGGTTATCGCCTTGGGAATCAAATATAATACATAGTATTGAAAGGGAGGTGGAAATGCAAAATGTTGAACATCAAACCCTATTCCGATGCAGATTGTGGATATGCTCCTGTAGTGTGACCGTTTACAACATCAAGAGCATATCATGAGAATCCGAAGATGAAATATGCAGTTTTCCGCGCGATTATACGACACATAGTGCCCAAGCTGTTGGCTCGCGCGACTGAAGTCTCTTTGCGCGTAATTCGAGGGAGAAGCGAGTACAGGCGTATGTACTTGAAAACGCTCTCTCCCCTGTGCGAAGGAGTTCAGACGAGGCACGCCTCACATGAATATGTATCCAGGTCACCAAGCAGGACTCAAGAAGACGTCTAAACATCAGAAATAGTATAATCCCGAGAATTACCCTGCATATTCAAGAGTACAAACTCAAAATCTTCAGCTGTGTTCAATAATAATAATAATCACTGAAGTTGCAAAGTATATGATGGATATTTACAAGTTGACATTCCTCTGAATCAGTGAATTTTTGCCATATTATAAGACCAAGAAGTGCTCTACATAGTTGAATTAACAGTAAATACGCAGAAAACAATGGTGCAAGTTAATGAGAAACATATGTCGAGCTCTGAAAAGGCGAGCAAGCTCTAGGATTCCCACTGGATTAGCGCCGCCCAATGAAAAATGCCAGATGACGCTTTCAAGATTTCAAACAAACCCACGATGCAATCGTAATGACATTCGATCAATGAGCAGAGGAGCGCACAACCTTTAAACTGATACCTCAGTCAATGTCGAGGGTCGCGTATTAGCGGACCAAAGTTTGGCAAAGGGGCGTGGTTTTCCCTCTCTTTTCACACCGAAGCGGTTTGCCTATAAAAGAAAGAGCCTTAAGGCAGCCGTCATCAATTATGCTACATCAACTTACTATATCGATTTGCTACTTGTTCAGTGCTTTTGCGACAGTTGGCTGTGTTCTTTGTCAAGTTGGAATTCTTATTGTAGACGGTGTAGGATGGTGATATAATAAATATTTAGGATTTAGTGTGAGATGGATTACTGTGTAATGAAGTTATTTGAATATATAGTGCATATAAAGTTTTCCGCTGGAAGATTTGTAAAAAAAAAAAAACGCACGAAGGTGCGTGTGTAGTTATTCGCGTAATGTGGAGGTTGTGTGTTAAACCACGTTAATTACCGAAGCGAGTGCGCCTTGATTATCATAAATTACACACAACGTACAATCAAGTGTGCATACAAATACGCCGAGGGAGTGACATAGGAAGTTAATAACTGTGTATCCGTATTAGTCAGGGAGTAGACCTGGAGAAAAAATGGACGACTTATTGTCGGTATCATAAAATGGGCAGCGCCCACGTGTAGTCTCAAATGCAGTGAACAACTTGTCTTACCTCTAGTTAGTGCTGTGAATTAGGCCAAGTCATAATTACTAACACGTAAAGTGCTGAAAAATTGGACATTGTGTATCCAGTGACATTAACTAGACGAACGAGTGTAGCTTCAGGGCCTAAATTTGAAGTGAATGAAGGAGATAAGCAAATGAGTAAGATTAGTAACGTGCTACCGGGCATTACCGTTGCTAGATTAGGGTGTTTATAATCGTAGTGATTTGTAAAGTGTAACATAATCTAACACATTTACACTAAGTCAGTTCTTCTCATTTGCATAATTGAACCTGTGAGAACGTCGTGTACTGAACGAGACATCGAGCAGTTTGCCTGGTATTCATCTTACACAGCGAAAGAGTTCCAGATCGTCCAACGTCGAACGAGGATCCAGCCACCATGCAGGCGACTCATAAGCAGGTGAACCTGAGACTCCACACTGCTGAAGCCATCATGATATCTGTGTAAATCCATGATTGTACGTTCATGGGGAGCTTTCGTAATGCAGAAGTGATGAGTACACTTTCAAACCTCTCTTAGCATGAAGTCGCTATTACAACTGTAAATATTTAATCAGTAACTTTGCAAGTATTTATTTCAGAACGTAGATTATTAATACGCCGTTTCAGGGGGATGATAGTATTTCATTTAATGCGGTTCTCAGAGAATATTTTCTTCGTGGTTTGGGATAACAAGTTTATTTCCATGTAAATACGAGAATTGTAGTGCATGACGTATTCTTAAGGCCTTAGAGTTAACTAGGTGCCAAGTGCTGTAAATAAAAGGGTTTTTTAATATTCATTAAAATGCCTCTAAACATCATCGTTTCATAAACACCTGTAATTTGAGACTGCTGGACCAATGGATGAAGATATGGCATTGGGGTATAATTGTGAGTTACTTAGTTCGTGTGTGTATAGTATAATTTTGTCCCGAATGGCAGGATTTCATCTTTAAGAAAGCATGTGTTCGTGGTACCGAGGGGCGAAGGCGAAGCTTATTGTGCAGGCTGTGGTTCTGACTTTATAATGAGAGATAAACATGGGAATTTTCCCCAATGTGCAATTGATAAGCACGAGGTGGAATACCGCACCATAAATATGATTACTTGGGCTGGATTAGAGCTGACATGCGATATTGATGCTGATAGCATCAGGGGAACTAAATAGATGAAATAATTTGCCGCGATATTGTGAATAATAAGAGGGGCCTAGAAGTCCCGTTATGCCCAGAAAGCGAAAGTGGAGGATGGCTGTCAGCTGGTCCGTGTGATTTGCAGCCCCCGGCAAGGCCAAGGCCTGGAAGAATTTCTGCTTTACCGTATTGGGAAGATAATTTTTACAGCTCGCTGTTCTCTTCTCGACACAACAATTACATGCAAAAATTTAGAGATTACCGCCATCGTATAGATCCCAAAGTTCGTTACATGAAGAATCCGACCATTTTCTTGTTCATTATTATTTAAATCGTGTAGGGAATTTCAGGTGAAATATACCCCATGTGCCGGAAGATCTTGGCTTTATTCCCAGGTGACAGTGAAAGCTAATGCTCACTGTTACCAGCTGCAGGTTGATTGTGCCATCTGTGATTCAAATTGTGAATGTGAACTGTATCTTTCCCTGTCTTTTTATTTCAGGGAGTACTAAAATTTATGATTACGTGATATATTGGATGTTGTTTCGCTATGTGTGTTGTTCACAGGGAAACAACGTTGTTCATATCTTGTGACTTGTGTTCAGCGTTTCGAGCGCTAGCCGTGTATCACGCCCGGTGAGCCATCTGGTGACGAATGAACGTACCATTTCCACTTCTATTATAACGGATAAGTTTGAAAAAAGTCATTGTTTAAGGAGCCTTTCTCGTGGACTGTCGAGATTTCCTTTTGATGACGCAGAGCACAGTTCTCTGCGAAACGTAAAGAATTTCACCCTATTTACTTGACACGGCACAACCCCAAAAGCCTCTACAGTACCATGTCCATAAGTACGGGCCGTGAAAGCATCATTGGCAATATGTTTACATTTGCTAAAATTTACACTATTCTCCCCCCTTCATATTTAATTTAATTCTTGGTATTCCCATGAATTTGTTCGTTAATTGGATATAAAGTATTGGATACCTCTGGTCGTATGATTATTTTTGTTGCTTCTAGTCTTGTTAAATTTTTAAACCGCAATTGTTATTAATCTTTTCTGATTATGGAAATATCGTTTTTACATTTTTCTACTTGAATGATCGACAAATATATCAGTAGTGAAGGTATTTCTTTGAGGTATTTCTTATTCCTTATCCCTGAATATTTACATCATTCGGGATAACTTTCCTTCCATTTCTCCTTATTTCTGTGGAGAATTTCCGCTCCTTTATCAAAATATTGTTTTCTGACTGCCTTTATATTATTATTATTATTATTATTATTATTATTATTATTATTATTATTATTATTATTATTATATAATTCGCTGGGGCCATCAAGGACCACGTTAAGTCTTGTTGCATTTGACTCTGAACTTGGCCTTCTTTAGATCCCAAATTTCCCTCACTCTTTGTGAGAGGGCCTGGTTACGCTCCTCTGTCAAAGGGGCACCGCGTCTTCTGTTCGGTTGCTCGTCTCGGTTTACCCCGTTCGTCAATACTTTCTTGCTGAAACAATCTCTGTCAAGGGCGTTTTCAGCTGAGATATGTAGCATTTGCAGGTCTTCCGTGGTATTTCTAAACCAGGGAATTGTAGTTTTGGGTTTTGAATAAAAAAGGTGGAAGACCTGTTTAGTTAAATTTCCTCCGTCCATTATTTTCAGATAACCGTAAAGTCGCGCCCGTCGTGTTTGGATTGTGTTGGTAATTTTCTCTATTTTTCTATAGACTTCCTCGTTGGATCTCTTTTGATGAATTCCATTTCTGTACTTTGATCCCAAGATTCCTCTCACAAATTTGCGCTCTTTTTTCTCTAGTTCTTCAAGGAGTCCTTTGTTGACATTTAGAGATAGGGTTTGATTTGATTTGATTTGTTTATTTATCATCAACAGAATTATTGACTCTCCAATTACAGATGACATACTACATTCAAATAACAATATTAACAGAACTTACTACTACCACTAATTATTTTCTTTTCTTTTTTGCTAGTTGCTTTACGTCTCACCGATACACATAGGTATTATGGCGACGGTGGGAGAGGGAAGGGCTAGGAGTGGGAAGGAAGCGGCCGTGGCCTTAATTAAGGTACAGCCCCAGCATTTTCCTGGTGTGAAAATGGGAAACCACGGAAAACATCTTCAGGGCTGCCGACAGTGGGTTCGAACCTACTCTCTCCCGAATACTGGAGACTGGCCGCACTTAAGCGACTGCAGCTATCGAGCTCGGTCCACTAATTATAATTAAGCAATATATAATATATACATATTTACAAAATACATAAGGAAAAAAGGCATGAAAACAGAAAAGTGTTTATACTTTTGAAACGACCGAAGGAAGGAGGTATAACTTTTAGTTACCGTACTAAATGGGCAGAACAAGATACAAGGAACACTCTGTCTATGAAGCGTCCATAAGATGTCTGCGAATTTCACTAGCTGACGTTTGAAATATATCCACTATCCCGATAATTTCGTTCAGGGATCTTAGGGCCTGCATAAACCAAGAGCTCCTGTGTGATTCCGTTCTGCAACTGGGTAAGTGAAAGGTGACAGCCTGTCGGGTATTGCGGGAAGGAACATGAATTGATAGTAACTGGAGTAAATTGTAACAGTCAAGTAAATTAACGATACATTTGTGTATGAAACATACCTGTGCCTAGTCCTAAGAAACTCAATACACATGTTTGTACAAAACAAATCATAATTTGTCGATGACAGCTGGATACCCAAACAATTCTTACTGATCCATTTTGAGAATCTGATCTGTACTCGCTCTAAGGCATTAACTAAGTATTGCTGTGAGCGGATCCACACTTCAGAGCAGTACTCTAGACTAGATCGTATAAGCGAACAATACAGGGTTTTCAATGGGACAACGGATTTAAAACTCTTGCAATTTCTTTTGAGGAAGCCTAACGTTTTAAACGCCTTGTTAATGATATTTAGCACATGCTAATTTAAAGATAGACCATTTTGATTACTAAAAATAATACCAAGATCGTAAATTTTATTAACACGCTTCACTTCTTGATCCTCTACATGATAATTGAATACATTAACTTGCATTTTCGCTTGAAGGATATTGCACTGCACTTTGAAATATTTTGGATTAAATGCCACTTTTTGCACCAATCACTAATATTATTTATATCAGACTATAACAACTCACAGTCACTCATCTTTCAATTACCCTGTAGATTTTAAGATCATCAGCATAGAGCAGGTTGTTGCTCGAATGGATTTGTGATGGCAGATCATTAACAAATAGAAGGAAACATAAAGGTCCCAGTGGTGAACCTTGTGGAACGCCAGACATGGGCTGATAAGGGCGAGAAATGATACCCTCGTATTTTACTGAATACCTTCTTTCGTAAAGATAGCATTTAAACCATTCAAGCAAGCTTCCATGAATGCCATATGCTGACAACTTAGTCAGAAGAGCATTATGCTGCACTGAGTCTAAAACCTTGGAAAAGTCCGTGTACACGGCATCAACCTGCTTGCACTTGTCCAGAGCGCTAGGTATTAAGTGGAAGTACACAGCAAGATTGGTGGTAGTTGAGCGTTTCTGGACAAAACCACGCTGGTTAATATTAATTAAATCACTGACTGAACTGTTCGTGGCTTTGTATACGACTCTTTCCGCTACATTGGAAATGAGTGACAGAAGAACTACTGGTCTGTAATTGACAAATAAAGATCTGTCACCTTTCATAAAGACTGGAATAAATTATCCTTTCTTCCATTCGGACGGGAATTGCCTGTACGAAGAGACCAGTTGATTATCGTGGCTAGTGGGGTTGCCAGCTCCTCAGTACACTCACGTAACACAATTCCTGGAATGTGATCTGGACCGCCAGGCTTCTTCATATCCATCGACTTCAAAATTTGCAGACTTCCGATGCCGAAGTTACCACTGATGATAAATTAATTTCCCCGAATTATTCAGTGTGAGAATTACAGAGAAAAATAGGTGGATGGAATGTTTTGAAAGTGTCAGCAAAATTATCCAGAATTTCTTTCAATGAGCTAATTTCCTTGTCTTCATTAATCATCATAGATAGTAGCCGTCTAGATTTTGATTGCAATTAATAAATTTCCAAAATCTGTGTGGATGTCTGATAATATCTTGCTCAACAGACCCTACATAATCCCTGTACATTCTCCGCTGCATTTGTTTGATTTCCTTTCTTAGCGCCGCGAGTACGTTGTAATCTGAAGGAAGTGAAGACCTTGTAGCTCGTTTACTTGTTCTTTCCTTTGCCCGCATTTTGTCTGTAAGTTCGGAATCATACCAAGAGGGAAGATGCCTAGTCTTCATCATGCGGGAAGGTACGGCGTCCTCAAGAGCACTGTGCAGTAAGTCATAAAACAAGTCAACTGCGGCATTAAGAGATTGACAGGATTCGAGCAAGTTCCACGGACAACGGGATAATATATTTCGTAAATGGAGAAAGTCTGCTTCATATAGAAATACTGGCTTCAGAAATGATTCATGGTGACGTATCTAAGTGTTTTGGGAAAGGCATTTTTTGTTGTAGATTGTGCGGGATGTTTGGAAAGGCTATTTCCAGTCCGCGTACTCTTTCTTGAAGTGCTTTCTTGTCCAGTCCATTTTCATTGATCTCACCCAGGTATTTGAATTTGCCTACTCGAGTGATGGCCCCGTACTTTCTACGGAGTTTTGGTGGGGCCTCTTTGATTTTAGCCATTACTTCCGTTTTCTCGAACGATATATTGCGCCCTGGTGGGGGTGTGATAAGCGTCATGCAATTATGATTAATTATTGAGGAATATATATTTCATTTTCAGAATAAAGAATATCTTACTGTACATACAGTAAGAGCAGGCCAGGCCAAGATGGTATGGTGAAACATGCACAGACTATTGTCTCCACTGAGATTAACAAACACAATGAACGGCAGAATTAGAATTCTCAGAAATTGTGACGAAGGGGGAAAGAGAAAGGTACGAGTTTTTGACAAGTTACGGAAAGTTTTCATAGCCCCGGGCAGAATAGATAGTGGCAACAGCGCAAAGAGCTGGGTGCAGATTTCTGAGAAATGATGGCAGGGTATCTCCATGTACTAGCGGGAGTTGAACGCGGGGTTGGCACTGGAAGAAAAAAATATGAGCCTTCCCGGTCCCGTGGTTTATGTGGACCAATAGAAAATTTCATCGACCAGTCGCAGGTACGCCAACTTCGTATTGTAAGAAGCACTAGCGAGGCTAACTCCGCGGATTAAATTGATGGAAGGAAGTGAGATATCAATTGAGAATAAGGTGGAATTTAGGAGCCTTACTATATTATGAAACTTATAAAAAGTTAATAATTGCGAGAGATTGCATGTTGTAATTCTGAGAATTCATGAATGCTATTCGATGATTGGCTGGAGGAAAAGGACGCCACAATAGAGCGCGAAATCCCAGGCCGGGATACAGCAGCTAAATTCGCGAATATATCCATTACCAGCGAACGATAATAGTTGAGAATTGGTATAGAGCCTTTGAGAACATAATTACATCATTGGATATCATATTTAAGCCACGGGCCGAACCGCAAATTGTCGTATGAAGATATCGGGACTGCGCGTCCCAAGATGAACTCCGGTGAACTCAGAAGAGAAGGGATACAGGTATAAATATGAGGTCGTGGACAAGGACTGACAACTACTTTTGACAAAGCGGTCGGAGCTGATACCACGCCTGGGGTGCGTGACAACTTCTGATATTTTGTTCGAGCCGTGATTACGCCAGGGGTGCGTGTGTGTACTTACTCGTGGAGTAGGGTTCGAAGTATTATATTGTTACATAGTACAGTGATTCATAACGCGATGCAGCTCATATTACAGTCTTGAGCAGTATACTGGTATGAAGTGTTTCAAATAGACAGGACTCAGTAAAGCATAACTTACGGAGTGTGAGATTCTACCAACAGATTAGGAAGTGCGTTACGTGAGAACGGTCACGAGTGTTTATGTCACCTAGTAAACAGTCGATTCTAAACTGATACCTGGTCAGCTACACGAACGTGAGACGGGAAATTCAAGTGCGCGCACGGGCCGTTGTAAAGGGGATCCCGAGGTATCCCATGTTCCTAGTGTCCGGGAAAGGAATGAAGAATGTATATCTACATTAAGTGGGCTAGATACAAGGCCGAGAGTGTAAAATTTGTGAGTAGAATTTAGGGTGGAAATGATTCCAGAATGCAACAATTATTTTATTTGTTTTTATTCAAAATGTGTAAAGTTGAAGAGGGTCAAGGATTAATTCTTCAAGCTGGCATGAATACCAGTGGAATGCAGTGCTAAAAACCGGAGGGGCTAGGCTTCTCGTCCGGTTTTGGCAGACTACAAGGGCAGAGATGAGTAACCTTTTAAAATATTTGTAGATTGCTATCGTTAGGGGGAGGAAATCATATAAATTTATCATGTAAATTAATTGTGAAACGAGCCGTTTCCGGCTCGTATAAATTCAAAGAGAGATAGACAAAGGGACAAATTAATATGTACATGATTAGATCGAGCACTCATCATAATTTTTATTATTAAATAGAGAATAGTAGGGTTGAGTTGTTCATTCAAGTGCTTGAGTTGTTTGATATGATATGGAGCACGTTTCACGTAATGATAATGTTAATATTCATTTAGAAGTGCTTCCAAAGTGTTTTTCCAGTATCGGAACTTTTGTAGATATTAAGGCATGTTGTTAAGATAATCCAGAGGTAGGGTTGCCAAGTGATTTAAATTGTTGTTGGACGGAATGAAGTCCATTGATTTGTTTGTAAATATCGCGAAGTTCGCCAGTGGACAAAATAATAATAATCTCTACAAGTGTCAAAGTATTACATTAATATTGGGTAACGTGTAAAGGCGTGTTTAATAATAATCTTTGAGAATAAAGGCACGGGCCTAGTTGGAAAGAATGATTGCAAATTAAAGTAATTTAAATGTGGAGATATTATGTGGCATGAATATTTTATTTGGACAGTAAATCCGATTTTAACACTAATTGTTGATTTAACGTTTTTTTGGACTCCATAATAATCATAAATAAATTTGGTAGAAACGACATAGGCATTTTGATAATATGGTCACGCTATGTTTGAGGCCCAGTGTGATTTGAGCCAAAAGTTGAGATTTGGAGTTTTGTGGGACAGAAATCCGGCCCGAAATAAAAGTGAATTGTAGTGATGTTGATGAAGAAATAGATGGATCTTAAGGCCTACATAGAGGTTGTATTTCTATACCGGTATACTGAGTGGCAGAAAAGAGTCCACACACCGAGGGTTAATTAATGAAAATGTTTTGAAGAGTTCCGATGGATAAATGGACTTCAAAATGGAAAGGGAAGGAATAATTTAACACTTGCAGAGATTGGAGGTATTTGCCCAACTGCGAGGTGTTATGGGATTTGAGAATTGTCTTAGGAGCATATGGTCTCCATGAATTAACGACAGTACGAAAATAAGGTTGCGGGTTCGAACACTATTATGTCCCGACCGATGTGAATTCGGATCTTGGTGATTTCTGTTTGGGAGAGAAAGTATGTGACTAAATTATAAAGATGGACCATAAACGTAAAGATTCTCGAAAGAATAATAATATTAATAATAACAATAATATTCCAAGTAAATCATGTATGGATTAATAAATTAGTGCCAAAATAAATCGGAATTGTAAAAGGGGTTAGGCGTTAAACATATTAAGAGTGGACTACCGTGAAACAAGCGAAATATTTTAATTAATTAATAATAATAATAATAATAATAATAATAATAATAATAATAATAATAATAATAATAATAATAATCATAATAATAATGATAATAATAATAATAATAATAATAATAATAATAATAATTGAAGCAGAAGAAGAAGAAGAATTTACTTTTTATATTTTGGACATAATAATGATGTTGGGAGTTGAAATGAAAAATTTGAGATTTTAACTAATAATAATAATAATAATAATAATAATAATAATAATAATAATAATGAGAATATTTGAAGAAGGAGAAGAAGAATAAAAAAGGAGCTACATTTTTAATTTTTTTAATGAGAATAATATGAGCGAGAAGTTGAAGTATTATAGCGAGGATGATTACGGGTTACGGTAATCACGATTTCCACTATTAATAATAATGTTGATAATAATAATAATAATAATAATAATAATAATAATAATAATAATAATATTTTTTAATATTTTTATTTCATTTTATTATTTCGGATGCTGATGATGAATGATACTAGGGAAGTCAGCTGGCGAATTAACGTAATAATGTCAAGTGTTGTGAATAATAAGTTAAGTTAATAGTTGTAAAATGAAGGCAAATCCCTACATCTGGACCATTAGGTTATAGTCCCTTTGTCGTTTCGTTCAACTAACGATTATCATATCTTGGTTAGGAACCCGGGGAGAGTTTGTAGTTTCCCGGATTGGTCTCATCTCAATCAAAGTGGAGGCGATAACATAGTTCATGTGATTGCGCCCACTTAACCAACAGGTAATTGGTCCACGACCAAATATGGTCATGGTGTTAACGAAGGTAAATCTGATACCTTCAGATATCAACGGTTCCACCACCCAAAAGAAAGGGTGGTCAAAAGTACACTGACTGACAGAGCAAATGCAACACCAAGGAGGAGTGGTTCGAAAGGGATGAAAGTTGGGGAAAAACAGAGTCGGCACGGAAGAATAATTGATGTTTATTTCAAACCGATATGCAGGTTACACAATGCGCACGGCATCGACTCAGTAGGATGTAGGACCAACGCGAGCGGCGATGCACGCAGAAACACGTCGAGGTACAGAGTCAATAAGAGAGCGGATGGTGTCCTGAGGGATGGTTCTCCATTCTCTGTCAACCATTTGCCACAGTTGGTCGTCCGTACGAGGCTGGGGCAGAGTTTGCAAACGGCGTCCAATGAGATCCCACACGTGTTCGATTGGTGAGAGATCCGGAGAGTACGCTGGCCACGGAAGCATCTGTACACCTCGTAGAGCCTGTTGGGAGATGCGAGCAGTGTGTGGGCGGGCATTATCCTGCTGAAACAGAGCATTGGGCAGCCCCTGAAGGTACGGGAGTGCCACTGGCCGCAGCACATGCTACACGTAGCGGTGGGCATTTAACGTGCCTTGAATACGCTCTAGAGGTGACGTGGAATCATACGCAATAGCGCCCCAAACCATGATGCCGCGTTGTCTAGCGGTAGGGCGCTCCACAGTTACTGCCGGATTTGACCTTTCTCCACGCTGACGCCACACTCGTCTGCGGTGACTATCACTGACAGAACAGAAGCGTGACTCATCGGAGAACACGACGTTCCGCCATTCCCTCATCCAAGTCGCTCTAGCCCGGCACCATGCCAGGCGTGCACGTCTATGCTGTGGAGTCAATGGTAGTCTTCTGAGCGGACGCCGGGAGTGCAGGCCTCCTTCAACCAATCGACGGGAAATTGTTCTGGTCGATATTGGAACAGCCAGGGTGTCTTGCACATGCTGAAGAATGGCGGTTGACGTGGCGTGCGGGGCTGCCACCGCTTGGTGGCGGATGCGCCGATCCTCGCGTCCTGACGTCACTCGGGCTGCGCCTGGACCCCTCGCACGTGCCACATGTCCCTGCGCCAACCATCTTCGCCACAGGCGCTACACCGTGGACACATCCCTATGGGTATCGGCTGCGATTTGACGAAGCGACCAACCTGCCCTTCTCAGCCCGATCACCATACCCCTCGTAAAGTCGTCTGTCTGCTGGAAATGCCTCCGTTGACGGCGGCCTGGCATTCTTAGCTATACACGTGTCCTGTGGCACACGACAACACGTTCTACAATGACTGTCGGCTGAGAAATCACGGTACGAAGTGGGCCATTCGCCAACGCCGTGACCCATTTATCGTTCGCTACGTGTTGCATTTGCTCTGTCAGTCAGTGTAATAAATATTATGTAATCATTTTCAGAAATAATTTGCCAAATTACCGGCAAATCAAGGGTCAACAGATTTTGTTGTGTGTAAAAATTACTTGTTTACTTAAATAAAATGCTCCTTTAGCATTTGCAAGGAAACAGTTCCAGGTTCTTGTTCTTGTAGAATAGTAAACCCTTGGTGACCGTTTAAATATCCGTCCCCATCCCTAGGATGGAGCCTTCATAATTTCCCTTTACCTGAATATATATATATAATTTGTGTGTTTTATGATGAGCCTTAATGTTAAAGATCCGAGTGTCCCGTTCCACCCTGTAGTACTGATTGGATGGCGCCCTTACATTTATTTTGAGATCTTATATCTCAAAATATAATTTTTCTTTGTTTATTAGTTGCGATAGATTCGGACCGTAACACTCCCTGGTTGGGACTCAGGCTTTGATCGGGTACAATATGCAGACCAGTTTGTTCAGCAATTTCCTTTAACTTTTCAAATTGAGCTCAAGCGGTTTCTACGTCATTTGAGAGAACGGCAAAATCATCGGCAAATGCTAAGCATTCTGCTGTGAACCCCTTGGATTTGGTTCCTATTCTTAGTGGACTGTAGTTGGTTTCCTGTAATCACACCTGCCAGGTTCCGATGATCTTCTCAAAACCGCAGTTGAAGAATATCGGGGATAGCCTATCACCTTGTCGGACTCCTGTTTTCATGTCAATGGAATGCGAGAGACATCCGTGGAACTTCACCTTGGATTTTGTATCGTTCAGGGTGGCTGGAATTAATACCAGCAGTTTCAAATCAACTCCAAATTCATTTGAGATGTTTAGCAAGACTTCCCCGTCAATTAAGTCCTACGCTTTCATGATTTCCACAAAGACAGACACGTACTGCTTGAAACTTCGTGTACAATATCTGATGATCGTTTTGAGATTTTGAATCTGTTCGGCTGTTGAGCGACATTTTCTGAACCCTCCTTGGTATTCACCTATTTATGTTCGACTTGTGCTTCCAAATGCTCCAGGATGGCAGGCGATAGAATTTTGTAAATCACAGGTAGCAAAGGTATTCCTCTGGATTTGATGTTTTCATGCTGCCTTTTTGTGTCATGGATGGATCAAAGCCATATTCTAATCTTCGGGTAGGGTCTCCTTGCTCCAAATTTCTTCTATTTGCTTTTGCGAGGTATCGAATGTTTCCTCTGCGGCATATTTCCATAGTTCTGCTACCACTGAGTATTCCCCCGGCGCTTTTTTGTTTTTGAGACTGGCAATGTGGCGCTTGATTTGATCTCTGTCGGGTTGTCTGGAATCTGGGTACCTGAGTAAGGGTTCCTTGGTACAAATGGGGCTTTGCGGTTAGGAGCAATTAAGTAAATTCTTGAAGTAGTCTGCCAGAATGCTATAATTTTCTTCATTTGACGTCGCCAGTGTGCCGACCTTTTGCTCAAATTATAGAGGTGGTGGTTTATAGCAAGTGAGTTTGCGTTTGAAGGCTCTATAGAACTCTCTGCTTACGTTCTTCCTAATGTTTTGGTATATCCTGTCAGTGAGATATTTTTCGTACTTACGTTTCTCAGTTCTGAACACCTTAGCTGCTTGGGCACGTTTGGTCTTTTAGGTTTCCCAATCAGTTTCTGATTTCGTAGAGTAGTGCTGTTTCCACGCATTGAGTCTTTCTTTGAGGACTTATTCGCAGGAATCATTCCACCGGGCATGCTTTTTGCTTCTCTTGATTTCTGCAATGCCTTTGGCGGCCTCAACAAGGAGACATTTGGTGTTGTTAAAGTCACAGTCATTTGGTCTAGCCTTCTCCTGGAACTCCCCGACCCCTTACCGAAGTGTATCGTTGTCGAAGCGTGTGATCTGTATGGTTATCTTCCTTGTGTTTGCAGGAATTGGTTATTATTATTATTATTATTATTATTATTATTATTATTATTATTATTATTATTATTATCGTTTCCATGTACTTTTTATGCCCACCTCTTCCTACGCTTCCTTACTTAAGCACGCTGCCGAAATCACATTATTTGTTTATCTCGGAGCAATTTATTTCTAATTATTAGAATTATTTATTAAGGGCAGCTATTTCTTAAGAGTGTTGACCATGAGGGTACAGCGCATAGAGCTCCTAGGTCCTTATGATATGCAAATCTCCTAGAGCCCCTTCAAAATGCTCAGGATAAAAAGTGCATTGACGAATTTGAAGTGTGGTGTGTGGTGTTGGCTATAGCGTGCTCCTCCTAATCTACAATAATCTAGAGTTTTGTGTTGTACCTGTTTATCTGCTCCGTTCACCGTAATATTTTTTTTCCTGCTACTACGTACATTTTCGTTACCTGCTCAACTGCCTCATGCTCCGCCATCATCATGCTCCCGCTGCGTACTGAGCAGCCTGTATTTACAGCTGTTTCTGCGCTACGTCATCTGTGACGTCATCGAACTTTCTCGATGCTTCCTTCCTGTTCAAGGACGGTCGCCGTGTCTTCCTATAAATGGGCTAACTTTTTCCGGTAATATCAGTCTGGCTTCGACTGTGGTTCGGAGTGGAGGGAGCTCTAAATTTAGCGCGTGTTCTTTGCACGGCCTTTGTAATTTTTCCGTCAATCTGGAAAAATCCATCAAGCATGAGGACTGGGTGAGCTACTGAATTATTTTCTCACTTTCACGCAGGAACTTTAACATTCCTGTTTGCCCTTTAGGCTATATCAATAATTTTCTATCTTCCTGCCTTTTGGAGGCTTGTGTTTCTCTTTTAAAAGAGTGAACTTAAACTCTCTATTCTTTATAGTTAATTCTTTCATGCTGGACTGTACGTCAAAATGTGGTTAAGAACTTTAGTTTTATTTAAATTCACCTAAAGCAAAACTTAATGCACTGGGTTCGTGTGATTTCCTTTAATTTTATAGCCTTTCATTACGTTCTCCATTTTCAGCCCACCCCCCTCCTTTTCCCGTTCCTTTCCTTGTAACATTCTCTCTCTTAATTATACGTGTTCGTTGGTGGAATGCTATGTAAACACCCTGGAGGGGTGATCATATTGTGGCCTTTGATCTCAAATCTTGTATATCAAATTGTTAAACACTAATTCTTTTGAAATTAGTTATTGTATCTAAACAAAATGCGTTTTCCCTTGGTGCTAAATTGTTAGAATCTAATTCCTCGGAATGTAGTCATTGTATTCTAAATCTCCGTTGTGATACGTTCCTTCTTGGTGTCAAATGGATTGAATCTATAATTTTCGAATCAGGTCGTTATTTTAAAAATTTGTGATCGTAACTGTTTTCTTTTGTTATCACTCATTATGAAAACAGGATATATTTGTTAGAATAGGTTTGTTGAAATTCGTCTGTTCCTCTTCAATATTTTTGTTTTCCCGTTATTAATCATTTTGTACCTATCACAGATTTCTCTCCTTTTTCCCAGCACTGCTTCCTTGCTGTGCTATCGCTACGAAGTTTGTGCATGTGTTTTCCAAAAAGGAGGTTGAATCTCCTGTTTATATTAAGGAGTCTGGTGGTTTATGCCAAAATGAGATAATAGTTTCTTCAAATTAATACCTTAGGTTTGGTGTCAAGCGTCATTGAATAGTCACGTCGCTCTACGTGTCTGTACTATACTGTTCTGGTACATGTACTACAAACATCGTTATATATTTACCAAAACGCAACATGGCAGAGCATGTTACGAATGCCTTGACGGAGAGATGATATAACTCCTCCATAATCTAAGAGCTTGGTATCCAGCAGGGGTTTTCACCTATTGTTAGACGGAGAACCGTTCAGTTCTTTGGACACGTAAGGAGAAGAAGATAGGCTTGAAAAACTAGTTGTCCAAGGAAAAGTAAATGGGGTCATGCCACGTGATCCGACAATATAGATATACCAGATCAAGGCCGCAACTCATGCTCCTCTTCGAGTGACAATCAGGAGCGAGGAAGACCGCTGACAACAGTAGCTGTTGGTGAATTGAATATCAGAGTAAAAATGAGATCACGATATTCAGACAAGAGTAATGCATCTAAGAAAGGAACATCTTGTACTTTGATGGTAAAAATTGTAAACACTGTAGTGCATCCCTTTAGTGGCAGCGTCATGAAACTTCTGTACGTATCCTGTTTACTGTGTTTGGAGAAAAGGCTTCTTCATGATAAATGTTTCTACAATGGGTTTTGCTACTTTTAAATAGTATTATTTGCACTATTACTGGCTACGAATTCACAGTCTACTTAGTAATTAACCGTACCATGCTGCGTAATTACCAGACTGTTGTAGATGTAGTCGAATTATGTCAATAAAATGAATTATCTGAGAAAGTAAAATATAATATTGCTTCTGAAGAATTAAATAATAATAGCAAAAACAACAGTAGTTCCAATGTATAAATATTACTTTGATAATCAGTGTCAAAATGAGTCATATTCCAACTTTGACCTAATATTGCAGATTTAGCTGAGACTACCTGAATTACATGCATATAATCTTACTGTAAATCATTACGCAGATGAGACATATCGAAATTAGCCACCAGTGACTTCATTCAAGTAGTAGGTTATAGCTGAAGAGCAACTAGAACACTTTTAAGGCACACTAACCTACAAGAAGTATAAAATGAACGTTTTGCTTTGGTTGTATAAGCATTCTGAGTCATGTTCGGAGATAGTATTAAATAAATTACTCATTATTTTAAATATTCTAGTGGTCATTTTGGATAAGCAAACATTCATATACGTTCGTAGCTAGGAAATGTGATGGTTTGGTGGATTTTTCACATAGGTTATACAATCACCTCGCATGTATATGTTTATATGCCCTCACATATCAAGTTCCGGCGCAAGGATCTTGGCACTAATGTTGTCAGCACTCAAACATTTCTGGAAACAAAATCGCTAATCGACACCTGAAAAGCAGAAAGTCACTAATAGTTTACAGATAGTTTCAGGTCATTCGTCCGTGAGAAATTAAACATTCTGTATTACATCCTGTATATTTGACGTTGTAGGAATTGTCCTCCGCAAATGCAAGTCAAGAAAATATTTATTCCGACATCTTTATAATCACGCACAATATATTTGTCTACCGTCAACAGTCATCGTTTAATTTTTTCACTGCCAAAGTAAAAATATTCATCTACAGTACTTCCTTTCAGACTTCATTTCTACTCTAAAATGTCCTGCGTCACCTGACTTCATTCTACAACATTCCATGACTTTTGCTTTCAATATATTTACCGGTATTTGCATCTTGTACTCCTTCCCCCGGATTGTAGGACTGCATACCACTGAGCAAATACTCCAGAACTTCCACAGACTCAGATAAAATAACAATAGCATTGGCAAATATTAGAGTTTCGATTATTTACCCTCCTTGGATTCTGATTCATTCTTCCGAATTCCTCTTTGATTTCCTCTATCACTTGTTCTGTATGAACAGTGAAAAGGATAGGGGACAAACTGCCACCCTACCTCACTTATTTCTGAATTGCTGCTCCTTTTTTCAATGTCTTCGATTCTTATCACTGTAACTGGACAGACCTGCTGAATAATAGGGTAAGTTGTAATTTGTATTTTATGAAGCCATATTTCTACATACAAAATATTATCTTTACTTTTTAAATGATGTAATGGTGTATTCCAAATAAATGGTTGAATTTTACAAGTAGGGATTTTGGGTCGTCCTGTTTGTGGTTATTATGGGATATGCTCCTCTCACTCTACTTGCAACGCCTGACAAATATGGCGTAAATAACAGAAAAATAATTAGGCCTATATGGAAATTCTGTTGATAATTATTTCTCCATAATTCCCCTTTTTGCATAGTTAACCCATTATAACAAAGGAAAATTGGGGCCTTGACATGGGTAATGTGGTAATAAAAAAGTTGAAATGCAGCTTTTTCATGGAGAACATAGTAGACTCTCATGCCAATGGCCTGAAAAATTAGCAAGTGAACTGTTACAGTAGATTAGTTTCTATGATTGGGGCAAGAGGAACCTGTATTAAGTCCACTAGGTTTTACATGGAGAAGGTAGTAAGACAGCCCGTGCCTCCGATGGAATTACGTGCAACATTTGCCATTTGTTGAAAGTCAACTGCGTGCAAATCTTGTTTATAGACATTACTGTATAGTTCGTCACAGTGATACTTCAGTTGCCAGAATGCCTCCGAAACCTATTACATTCAAAATGGTAAGTCGTTATTGCTAGCATCTTGATATGACGTTCATACCGTGTTTTGTTTTTAGAAATAGGTACTACGTGCGGCCAACAATGGTTCCAGAAGAAGATGCAGAAATAATCAGACAGGCCAAACATTTCATGTAATTATGATTAGGCCTGGGGATTTCCGGACTTCGCCATGGAAAACAGGAGATATATAAACACTGCACGCCTTAATATTAGTACTGTGAGCACCGGCCGAGTTGGCCGTGAGGTTAAGGGCGCGCGGCTGTGAGCTTGCATCCGGGAGATCGTGGGTTCGAACCCCACGGTTGACAGCCCGGAAGATGGTTTTCCATGATTTCCCATTTTCACACAAGGCAAACGCTGGGGCTGTATCTTAATTAAGACCACGGTCACTTCCACTCCTAGGCTTTTTCTATCCCATCGTTGCCATAATATCTTTCTGTGTCGGTACGAGGTAAGCAAATTATGAAAAGAAAAAGTACTGTGTTCTGGATAAGGATTTCAAGAGCCGAACTTCCCTCAGTCAAGACAAGGCTTAGCGTTACGAGAATGAATGCAAAGTTTGGGCTGGGAAGACTTGAGAGAAAGGAGACGAGCTGCTCGACTAAAATAAAATGGTGTGTTCCGAGCTGTCAGTGGAGAGATGGAGTAAAATAACATTAGTACACGAATGAATTTGAGTACTGTTTTTAAAAGCAGGAAAGATCACAATATGAGGATAAAGATGGAATTCAAGAGGATACACAGGGGCAAATATGGCATTGGTTTATAGGAAGAGGAGTTACGGCTTGGAAAAATTTACCAAGGGACATGTTCAATAAACTCCAAATTCATTGCAATTGTTTAAGTAATGACTAGGTAAAACAGATAGGGAATCTGCCACCTGGGTGACTGCCCTAAACGTATATCAGTGAAGATTGACTGATGACTGTTATCGAAGGTAATCATTCAACGCGTTAGAACCGTGGATGGAGCACAATATCCTCGAAAGGGGACGGTCTATGACATGGTCAACAACATACAGAGCTTACAACCACTTGGAAGGAGACACAGCATCTGCGAACCGAAAAACAGAACTATTTGGCTATGCTGGATTTCTTGGATGAAAAATATAATTTGTTTGATCGTGAAATTTCCGGTTAAAACGTACACGTCAGCTGGCAAACTGACTACACAGTGATTTTTCACAACGCAATGTATTGCACAATTTGTGCCTGAATCATAATTAATGTATATTTGTGTGTTAAACTGATAAATGGAATACTCCTTGATTTTACATGATTTAGTTTCAGGAACATCTGCTTCCGAATGTTGGAAAAACTATTTTTTCTTATCCTGCAAAATTCACATTTTATGACTTACTACCTTACCCATGTCAATTCTGCAATTAAACCCACAATCTAGTAGTTGTTCTGCCACTATTAATGACCAGGTCAATATCAGATAACTTTCCATATGTATTTTCCAACTTTAATACTATATCACAAATAGTTTCTTCTTTTCACTAATCACTTAGTTGACCCTCCAAAATGGCACTGGGAAACAGATCCAGTTGGAAATTCTAAATTTAATTCCTATCGCTCGCAATGGTTACCTAGAGTGTGGTTCTACTACGGTTTGCTCCTTAACGTACTGATACAAGCATAAAGCTCGAAAAGTACCGGATTTTAAATCCCACATCAGCTTCCCCAAGTCTAGATTCATAATTATTATTACAGTTAGACACGCTTCCTCTCACCATACTGGTTAACAGAGGCTAATGAACTATCTTCTACACATACACACACACACACACACACACACACACACACACACACACACACACACACACACATATATATATATATATATATATATACACGGGTGACTCATTTGATCCTAAATCAACAACTGCTTGTGATGCTGAAAACAGATCAAGAACGTTAAAGTAGGTACGGATATTTGACAATCGTATTTATTATATTTTATTAAAATTTCGAAAGTCCCCTTGGAAAGTGAGCCTTTATTGGGAATAATATTCACAATAGAATATCTCTAAACTTTTTACTGCTACGACCAGACTGATGAAACCCCTTTTTTCCTGCTTAACACACTGAATGCCACACAGAGATGTATTAATTTTTGCAAATGTAATTTTAAAATGAATAATACTGGAATCAATCTACGGCGTATATTCAACGGTATGTCCAATTGATTACGTATTGGTAGGTATTCCCTATCGTTTTATCGCATCAATATTAAAGTGCGAAATTTATTTTGCATCAGAATATCTAGCTGCAACGAAACGGAATGAAATGCAGTAATTGCTACAAATCACATTTTGTGTATTGATGATATCACGATAATTAGTTTTGTAGAAGACTCTTTACCAATTTGATTTAATTTGGAGGAATGCATGAAACCAGACAAAAAGAACTAATAAAAGCGCTCGATGTCGTTTATATTTCCACACGTATTATTTTTTCCTTTCCCAGAGAGATTCAAGTAAAACGTATATCTAATGCAATTCTATGTGCATTGACAATAAATTCTTCATCCGTATTTTTAAGTGCCACACATTTGTGTAACTATAATATTAATTTGAAGGACTTCATCAGTCCCTGGGAAATAATGAATAAATGTTACGACATAACATACTTTCGCGTTGTAAAACTAAGAAGAGCGTTACAAGTAATAACGTAGGTGATACTGACAGTCCTGAGGTAATCATACTGAATGTTTGTTTGTAATGGGGCAGTTTTTAGAGTAAGTAATAGAATAAGGTCACAGATCAATCTAGTTATAGGTACTAGATAAGACAATTTTATTGGATCGTCCCTGTTCTCAATATACACGAGTCATTATCTGAAACATGCCGTAAATCATCAGCTCCTTGACTGAATGGTCAACGTCTGTTTTTTTCGTTTCGCGGGTCACGGGTTCGTTTTCAGGTCGTGTAGAGAACTTTAACCTCAAATAGTTAATTAATCTTGCTCAGGGAGTGGACGTATGCTTTTGTCCGAAAGCACTCCTGTTCACACACACAGATACACGTACACGCGAACGCACACACACACAGAGACTATAGCACAATACTAACCATCATAGTGAATACATCCTGCCGCTTACGATTGGCGTCAAGAAGAGCATCCGGCCGTGAAATAGTGCACGGTTCGTGTATACATCACAGCTCGCATCCCCGACCCCAGCAAGGTGTGGAAAAAGTCGAAGAAGAAGACCTGACAAATGAACATCGAAGGTTTACCCAATAAGGTAAGAAACGTTTTATAAATTTGGCTTATTTTGATAATATGTTTGCAGTGAGTTCCTAAATGTGTTTTTCACAGAGCAAATCTCTTCGTATCGTTTCGTATTCAAGAAGGCTATGTTCATCAGTTATACTTGTAAGGAATTGAATAATTGTTGATAAGAACAAGTAAGCATAATGGTAGGAGGTTGTTAGTAATTAAGAGACGGTCACCAGTGGAATAATGAGCACTGTATGAAATGACATGTATGATGCGGCTAAGATGATCAGACGATATATTGCGATGTATTGTTGGTCAGTACTGAATTTCACCACCATACATGGGAAAATACAGATTACTTTAGTAATATCGGTGAATATCGAGACCTCTCCAGGATTACATTAATGTTGTTCTTAATAACATCATAATTCATTTTATAATTACTATACATGCAAAACTCTGGTTTATACATTTTACGAGTAAGTTACGGGGTCTTAAGAAGATTAAAGTGTACGATTTTTTCCTTAATCAAATCAATAAATAATTGAAATTTTCGTCAACATTCGCTGCGTTGCATTTTATAATCGCCAATTAATGAGCGCAAACCATTCAAGAAAGGATGTTCTAATATTTCGTAGTGAGCACCTACTGTAATTTTTACCGGCATTATTGCACCATGAATATGTGTTCACTATTGTAAAATATAAAAAGCGTGGAAATTCCATAACCAGCAATGATGAATTTGGTTTTAAAATAAATCAAGGGTACCATTGTGACCTTTATTCCGGATTGAAAATCGGATATGGGCGGTCATCCTACACCGGAGATGGATCAGATTATCTTTCAAGGCATCCCAACCAATTCACTCGATATATTTGAAACGGAAAATGTCGATACTTCTGTATGTCTGCAATTCAGTAGATGTTTGTGTACAGTATGGCTCACATTTCATGACTGCTGAAGTAAACGAGTCGAAGTCATTGCTCATGAATATACGACTGTGGCAAACAAACAATACAGTGTTGCTTCCATGTATTCATGAATATGCCTTGTATTTCAAAGTATTCCGCAAAGATTTCGAAAAAAATTCTGGAACTGACACCCATTTCAGTGATAATGTTCGAAGCTAACCGAAATTTTGGGGTTGTATTACGTGCAGCCACCATGAGCTTCTCCTGGTCATTCAAGATAATTTACACGCTCCTTTTTCATGAAAATGAATCAAAGGCTTTACTAAAATATGCCTGGTATCGATTTAACTGTCCCCACTTCAATATTTAACGGCAAATATTCCACAGATAAGTCATCAGGTATTAAAAGGTCCCTGTGTGAATTTCTGAGTTGATGGACAGTGCACAGTGAATATAAGGATTTGTCACAGTAGGAGGACGCATTATCGGATATTAACCCCTCCTCCTCCCCCCCTCCCGTTTTATTCAACCCTGTTCATGTACCATCCCAGGTTTTTCCTTAATGCATTTCTTGCTTATACGGAGTGACTCTCTCCTCTATAGCAAAAAGCAAGTATGTAATTCCGGAGGTAATAAGGAAGATAGCAAACAAAAACATTTTTGTTCTACACTGTACGCTGCAACTGATGACGCCAGAGCGACTGTCAGTTCTTAGCAAGCGTAAGTGGGGATAGTGGGTGTGTACGAGACCTTTTCGTAGTGTAACCTGCGGGCAGATTGTTGATGAGCGCTCCTCGGGTAACATTGTTTACACTGAGCCGGGCGAAAAATAACGGCACAACACTTGCTTGAAGTGAATTCCATCGTTTCGAGCTCAAGCTTCATTGAGCCATCTGACGGAGCGACAACAGTCTGAACCTAAAAGAGCACCCAGCAGTTCCAGAACAATGATACTTTTAACCGTTACTGATATGAAAGAATTAGAGAAGAAGCTGAAGACGTTCATGGAACACTTCATATACTACAAGCCATTTTCCCACATTCATCGTTGTTTGCATAAATCTCAATAATTGAAGTGAATATTACACAAGAGAACAAAAAATCTGAAATTTTGAAACTGATTCTAGGTATATTTGCTCTGATGATTCCAAAACTCCTGTCCAATTTGTTCAAGCAACTCTAGTTTCTTTTTAATTTCATATAGTGTTCATTTTGTGATCATGTAAATAATTTCCCACCAATTTTCGTTTATTGTTTCTACACGTCATACGTATGCATTGTTTAAATTACATATCTGGAATGTTTTATTTACAACATTTGTTGATTTATAAATGGCTTCATCGCGAAGAAAATAAATTGACAATCCTGATGTTTTTGTTACATTTGTGTGGAATATGCGTTCTTTGATCGGAGGCAACTTACTACGAAGTTTATGAGAAGAGCCTACCTTGAATACTTCAAACTGAAACTGAGGGACCAAGATAAGCCATGGGCACTGCATTTCATGAGCAAAATGTATACAGAGCACCTGGGACAGTGGAAAAATGGGCAAAGGAAGAGCATAAAATTTGGTAGTCTGAGGGAACGCCGTGAACAGAGCAACCACACTGATAACTGTTATTTTTGTTTAGTAAATGTATAGGATATCAACGTGAAAAGACCGGAGACAGTGAAAGTATCCTGATGTAGACTCTGCGAGACGCCCTATTGATATTCAAAAGAGATACCGTATCCAACTTACTTTAGCCTTCCCGGGCTTTGTGAAGATTGTGATGAGCAACATGATAGTGATTTTCAAAGTACCTTCTACTTCAACAGTTTTCAGTCAGACTGAATTCAATGATATCATTAGTGAACAAGAAGTGGATAAAAACTATCTTAAAATTAAGAAACTTCTGTTTCAGAAGTACATTAAGTGGTCTTGTCGATATTTCCTCTTAAATACGTGAACAGCTTGTATGAATGTTAGGGTGAATGAGAGCGAGTATAATTTAGAGCTATTGTTAGGTTAAAATGTGTATAGATAATATTATTCACCAACAAAATTACAGTTACAATTCTTACTCGATTAATATAGGTAGTTTATAGTTACTGTAAACAGTGCATTTTTATAATTATAAAACTATATATTATATGTTGTAGTTAAGTGTAAGAGACGGCCGTGAGTCCTAACTTCGTCACATAAAAAGGCAAAAATAAATAAAAAGTTTAAAACGTAAATAATGAAATATTGTTGTTTCTTTGTCTACGTTGTAGGCTTAATTCAATAACATATGTCTCAAAAATACTTATTACTATATTAATGAAGTATTGGTGTTTCTTTGCCTTAATTTATTAATGTAATAACCTAATATGTCATAGCGTGAGAAGAAAAGCTGATATGCAAAAACTAATACCACTTTCAGAATCTACCACCCAAGAACACCCCAAAAAGGGACTAATACCCTAAACACCAACAATCTTGTTGCCCAGTGTTATGCATGTTGCCTACTATTGTGGCAGTGAGCATGTCACATGTTGTAGTTATAATATAAGAGAGACAAGAATACATTACCATATTTCTAGAGCGTTGATACTCCTAGAAACTTGAGGAGTACTGCTATCATTGGCAACGCTCGTTCTCTAAGATCTATCATCTCTGTACTCTTCTCTACGAAACAAAGTGGAAATAAAACTGCACTAATGTAATAATATAGAGACGTTTAAAAAATTACCAGATGCAATGTGAAATTTAAGAGAAGTTTACAAAATGTTTCTTAAGGCATAACAGAATTATTATCAAGTTTTTCGTGCTACATTTCAGAATCAAAAATCGTCCCAATCGATAACACGCAGTAAACGGCACAGAAAGACATTACCTTTCGTGAAACTCGCAAATGTCTGAACAGAGTTTCACGTTGGGCCATTCGGGAATGTAAGAACAACTTTTGTAGTTATATTTAACAGTGATCATTCTGTACAATGTTAGCCACTCAAGTTTCTACTAAGCTTTTTTCCAACACCTTCAGATACATTCACGATAGTGTTTATATTATGGACAAATATGGTTATATATATACAACGAATTAATTAACATTGTACCCGTAAAATGAGATATTGTAAGCTCACCTCGTAAATAAAAAAATTAATGGATTACACATACAAATATGACCTTTTCTCATAACTATTATAAGCTGTGGAACATAATTACTTTACTAAATTAGAAGGTATACCATAATACGATATACTTCTTTAAAGAACTATATAAATTCACTACAAAGTGGAAAAGATTAAAATGAAGACTGACAGACTCATTTCCATTTGTATAAAATGAAAGAACATATGGAATTACCCTTCAGACTCCATAACTTCACGCTACATCTTCCAGAGATAGTAACATTTACAGTAGCTAAACAAAGTGCTAGAACTTTGTTCTATTTCACTGCTTAGTTCTAAGTCGATTGTTAGCAAACTGAAGTTTAGAATTGGGTTAATTGTATGTGTGGCTTTAGCCGATAGCCATACTAGCTGGAGAACAGTGCTGATATCAGCATCGTACGACGGTAAATGTATTACCTTTGTCCTCAGATTAAGTTGAACCAATTTGTTGTTCGCAAGGCGAGACGTCTTATAGAGTTCCGACTTGATCAATAAATCTGTAGTCTTTGCTCAGTAGAGCCCTTTAAATAAAAACATTAATGCTGCCACATTTTTCATATTCTATCGAGGTATTTCATTCCCTTTATGTCTATTTTGGCTTCCTGCCATGGTAATACACTATGCGCAAGAATAAGACTTTTGTCTCCATTTATTTACCACCTCGTACTGTATAAAATTGGTTAGATTTATCACAATTACATTTTTGAAACTATGCTCTATAAATTTACATTAGCTCACAATTCTCGCAATTTCTTTTTCCGAGGAATAGTAACATTCTAGGACTGTTTTGCGAGGTTTGATTACCTCCGTGGTGTGCATCCTTGGAAACTGTATGTCATTGTGGGTCTCGTCAGATGATTAATAATAATAATAATAATAATAATAATAATAATAATAATAATAATAATAATAATAATAATAATAATAATAATAATAATAATAATAATAATAATAATTGTACATCTTCAAAATCCTTACAAAGGATGTCAATAAATGCTCATCCCCTAGAATTATGCCCCATATTCGGTTCTTAAATATACCGATATATTTACTGTCATGCCTCTCTCATGAAGGCATCTTTAAAAGCTGATTGACCTTGTCAAGAACCAAACACTTAGTCATGAGTACAAAAAGCGGAAACATAATAAGTGGCGTCATTCGGGTGACATTAGAATTGACAATCCAATGAAAGAGCTTAATTTATCCCATAGATATGCAACAAAAAGAATTGATAATCCACTGAAGGAGTTTAATTTATCCTTTAAATATGCAGCACTGATGTACAAAGGAAAATTTACTTGTCTTCTGTGCATTGTCTTTAACACTTGAAGATTGTTACAATAAACATTACATTTTCGATTTATTCACTGCCTCGTTGTAATAAGAGTGATGAATGCTTATATTTCGTATAGAAAAGAAGTGGATCTAAGCAATCAAATGGTAAGATGTTCAACCAGAGAGAATATCCCACAGACCTTGCTAAAACGCTGCGTCAGATTTGAAGACGGAATTTCAAGCGAGGGTGAACAAGTTCGGTCATAATTCTGGAAAGGGGAACTAAATTTTAAGGAGGAACATCGAATCCCCTAACTGATGTGCAGGAAGATTATGGTGACTACCGACCACTGTGGCATAAGAAACACACAACCTGCAAGTTGCCTTTTTGTAACGGTTACGCCATCGCTTACGAGAATCGTAAGGTAAACCTTCTTCTGAACAGAGAAAATAATTGATTCAAGTCTTTCCGTGATAATTATGTGAAGTGAAGTGCAAAATGTAAACAGTGCATGTGCAATCTGCACTAAAATGCGAAGGGGCGTAAGAAAATAACAAGAATGATTATTTTTTGTTTCAATAATCCCGCGCTGGAGTTTGCAAATGGTAGAACTGGAAAGGTCTGACCTTGAGTGATAAAGTGCAAAGCACGACACTCACCTCAGGCTTCTCAGTTGTAGGGGAGCAGCTGAGGAAGGAGGCCGTATTCGCTGCACCCAACATGGATCTCAAGTTCCAGCACGCGCTTCAATTAGATTTTGTGTTCTCCTGGACAAAACTTCAACATTAACAGTGGAAATGTTCCAGCAAGCTTATAGAAAGGAAGCTATTGGAAGACGCAAGTTATTGATTGGCACAAACGCAATAAGGGGGTAAAACTTATTTTGAGGGTGCTCCATGCCCCGGAAGACTTCCAACTACTAAAACCGACATCTTTTACTGTTGATTATTATCGTGAAGTGTTAAAGGGGCCACTGGGTAGTAAAATTGCAGAACAAAGACCCAACTTTGCTCAAACGGAATGGATTCCACACAAGGACAACGAACCTGCGGACCCGGGTATCAAGACACAAGACACAATAACCGAATTGGACATTGAGGTGATGCCACATCCATCTTATTCACCGGACCTAGAACCATGCGACTTATACCTATTTCCTGCTGTGGAAAAGGAACTTCGGGGTCGCCATTTTCAAAGTGATCTAGAAGTAAACAGTGCAATTTCGAGTATACTCGATAGACTATCAAGAAAGGGCTTCGGGGAGAGTTTTGAACAGTGGACTGAACGCTTTAACCGTTCTATTGCGTTTGTGGGAGAATGCCTTGAAGGTCTGCAAGTGAATTTGAACAAAGATAGCCAGTATCTTGCTGTAATAAAATCATTTCGGTTATTTTTGACACCCCGTCGTATGTTCTCTCCACTGAGCATTCATGAACATGGATATTGCGTAAGACTGAAGTGAGTAACTTAGGATAGGTTTACGCTAGCAAGTGACTTGCGCAAGTTACAATTGAAAATAGTTTCAATGCACTTGCTGCTGGGTTTACATTTCACGGAAGAAAACTAACAAGTTACTTGCACAAGTTTTTCACAAATAACCTGCGGGTACGGTTTACATATGCTTGCAATGCAGTCAACCAAACTGGCGACATAAGACCGATCGAATGTGCTGCAGTTTTCTTAATTGTTATGAATAAGGGAAAAGGGAGTATGGAGTCCACAACAATAATCTGCTGCAATAATTGAGATTACAGCGTGCGGATAGTTTTCAAAATATTTGTAGGATGTCTACAAAAGATCTGGAGTGTTTATTGACATCAATTAGAACAAAGTGGATATGTGCTACCTGACAATGTTTCTGCAAGATTTTCCTCTGGAGATCAACTCACTATAAATTGGCCTGCCCACTTCATACCTGCGGTAAACGACAAAGAGATACAAATCTGTTGGGTAAAACACTACTAGAAAATATAATTTCACTTTCTAATTGAAATATGTAAACTTTCTACTCTTTGGCAACTTCATATTCGTGGCATGCGAGCAAATAAATTGCTGCAGTAACTTGCTAATGTAAACCTAGTCTTAGTGAGAACATGGGAGTCTCAGACCCACTTTAGCGGTGACCTCTACCTTTGACCTTCATCGAAAGAGGGAAGGACATATGGCGTATAATTGCAAGAATCGAAACAGGGAAGGACATCCGTTGTAAAGCTGCAATAATCGAAACAGGAAGGGCATCTGTGTGTATTATCCTGTCCGGCCGTAAAAGAAAGTAGGCCTCCCTTAAACAATGAACAGGATACAGTAGGTGTAAAAGAGGGATGGGAAGGAAAGGGGGGAATTGTAGGAGACAGGTGGTCTAATGTTTTAAGGGGAAGGAGATCGCAGGCTAAGGGCTCCATTCAGGATCAGAATTCAGGACAGGTGTCTGTGAGAAATCGGTACGAGTCACTGCTGGTAGGACAACGAGGGAAGGTGAGGAAAATGGAACTGTTGCTGAGAAGTGCGGAAGTAGGAGAAAGGGAAAAGGTAGGAAAGGGAAATCTGGTGTAGTGGATATGTAAAGACAGGTGGAACAGGGTCATGGGATGGAGAAACGGGAGGAGGAAGTAGCTTCTGCAGCTGCCAGGAAGGATAGGACTGACCAGGAAGAGAGGGGATCAAATGAGATGGGTAGGGTTGAGGCTTTGGTCTTGGGAAATTCCATTGTTAGACATGTTGGGAAAGTTTGTGGAGGAAAGGGAACCAGGGTAGAGTGTTATCCAGGTATTATGTTAAGGCAGATTTTGAGGAAAGTAGAAAAGAAGGAGGAGGGAAAGGAGAAGCTGGTAGTGCTTCACGTTGGTACCAACAACGTAAGACAAGCAGGTATAAGTACCAACAAGATTGGTGATGTGTGGGACCTGGTAAATGCAGCACGGGTGAAGTTTAAGGAAGCTGAGATTTTTCAGTGGAATACTGTGTAGGGGGGATACTGACTGGAAGATGATTGGAGAGTTAAATGAGACTATGAAGTGGGTATGTGGGAAACTGGGAGTGAAATTTCTGGGTCCTAATGGGTAGGTAGAAGATAGGGATCTGCGCTCAGATGCCTTCACATAAACTACAGTGGTACATATAAGTTAGGAAATTTGTTTAGAAGGGTTAGAGACAGGTATATTCAGGGAAACTGGGTGGACTAGGGAGCGGCGATAATGGAACAGGGAACTGGAAATCATGTATGGATGACATAAAAATGTTAGTGATGAACTGTAGAAGTATTGTAAAGAAAGGAATAGAATTAAGTAATTAAATAGGTATATACTCACCAGATATTGTAACAGGCTGAGAAATGGTATAATGGATGAAGAAACTTTCTCATGGAACTATAGTGTGTATCGTAGAGATAATATAGGAATGGTATTAGGGGGAGTATTCATTCTGGTGAAAGAAGAATTTGTAAGCTACGAAAAAGTTAAAGATGACAAACATAACATTCTGGGTGTAAGGCTCATCTCTAAAGATAATAGCCAACTTGATGTCTTTGGAGTGTATAGACCTGGAAATGGTAGGACAGACGCTGATTAAGATTTATTTGATATGATAATCAGCTATGTGGGAAACGATAAGGAAAGGAACGTGATTGTAGCGGGTGATCTCAATTTACCAAATGTCAATTGGGAAGGTAATGCGAACGACAGGAAGCATGACCAAACAATGGCAATAAGTTAATATGGGAAGGGCATCTGATTCAGAAAAAGATGGAACCAACTAGAGGGAAGAATATTCAGGATGTGGTGCTGGTACAACCTCATGAGCTCTGTGGAGAGACCGAAGTAATAGATGGTATTAGTGGACACGAAGTTGTTTTGGTGGTAGTTAAAAATAAATGTGAAAGAAAGGAAGATATTAAAATTAGGACTATTAGGCATTACCATATGACTGATAAAACAGGCATGAGGGAGTTTTCAAAAAGTAATTATGATCGGTGGGACACGGTAAATAAAACTGTAAACAGACTCTTGGATATGTTTGAAGCAATTGTTGAGGAATGTGAAAATGGGTTTGTACATTTAAAGGTGGTAAGGAATGGTAACGATCCACTATAATATAACAGAGAAGTAAATAGACTAAGGAGGAGGTGCAGGTTGGAAAGAAATGGCTGTGGAAGTAAGGAGAATTTGAATGAACTTACTAGGAAATTGAATCTAGCAAAGAAGTCAGCTAAGGATAACATAATGGCAAGCATAATTGGTGGTCATACACATTTTAGTGAAAAATGGATGAGTATGAGTAGTGGAGCTGTGGTGATTCAGCACCCGAGCCAATCAGAGGCCGCGGTGCAAGTCACGTGACTGCTGACGACGGAAGCGCGGGAAATTTTAATTCGGTGTGCACGAAGTTTGAATTTGTAAACAAGGGCACGTGCTCTTGTTTGTAAACGAAGCCACGTGCTCTTTTGGCAGCTGTCAGCTATCTAACATAAGCTATTACCTTAGTGAACCTAGTTTTTAAACCAAGCTTCTCTTTTCAGCACTCTAAGACTTTGTTCACATACTTACGAAGCTGCTGTTGAGAACACTGATAGCTGTGTTCAGCACATTAGCATCAGATACTTTTGTAGATGGATTCGAAGAGAAAAAAATATATTGCCAAACCAAGCTGCTCTTTTCAACACTGTAAGACGTTATTCACGTACTTACTATCTTAAACGACGCTGGTGTTGTGAACACTTTACATCTTAGCGTTGTCGTCAGGAAGGCTACCCGGCGGTAGAACAATATCTTTCATTCTAGCTAAAAGCTCATGTTTGTTAATACCTCTTACTCGAAAGCGTTGAGTTTGATTCAACAGGACTAATCGCCCAGCTCAAGGCCCTAGGGTTGTTAACTCGCACTCTCAAGTTAAGAACCCTGGAGCTCCCTCTTAGTCACTTCTTATATCATGCAGGGGATACCGTAGGTGTTATTCTTCGGCCCCTACCTACAGGAGTTGTGTTTGTGTTCGAAAGGAGCAAGAGCTGACGAAGGGAAGTCGGATGGGTTAGATGAAAGTGAGGAACAATGTCAGGACCTAGCTCAGAGCCCTACGGTCGCCAACTCACGCTCCCAAGTTAAGAGCCCCTGCGGTCCTCTCTTAGTCACCTCTTAGGGCAGGCAGGACATACCGTGGGTCTTATTCTACCGCCGCTACTCACAGGGAGATGTGTTTGTGTTCGAAAGGAACAAGAGCTGACCAATGGAGGTCGGATAGGTGAGATAAAATTCAGGAGCAATATCAGGACCCAGCTCAGGGCACTAAGGTCGCTAACTTACGCTCCCTAGTTAAGAGCCTCCGGGGCTCCCCTCTTAGTCGCCTTTTACAACAGGCAGGGGATACCGTGGGTGTTTTCCACTGCCCCTACCTACAGGGCGATGTATTTGTGTTCGTAAGGAACAAGAGCTGACGATGGGAAGTCGGATTGGTTACATAAAAGTGAGGAGTTTTCGTGCTGTACTCGTTCGTTAAGCGTTTAACGTTATAACACTTCAGTTATGACGTATTTCTGACGTATGTTCCCTAACTTGTAGCGTAACGTAAATCCCTTTCACGCGCCTTCTGACCGTCCGCTAAACTTCGGGAAAGAATCAGAAGAAATCGTAACTTTCCACTTGCCGAATGTCACTTCACGAACGGCAGTCGAACAGCTGTATTAACATGGAGGAAATAAAACAGCTTGCATTACTTGGTGATATGGAAGATGATATTCCTATTTTGATGCTACAATCTCTATCGGAGAGAGCAGGAAAGCGACGGATAAGATCAATAGAATTTCCACATTTTAATATAGACAAATTTTCTCCCGAAGACAGCTTACTTAATTTTAGATTTGATACAGATGGCTTGGTTAAACTTTTGGATGCTTTAAATATACCAAGAAGCATTACTTTAGGGAATCGAACTGTGACAGGTACGTTTACCAGCTCTGAATCTAGTGAATTAGCATTTCACATCTCTTGATACGTTTAGAGCTAATGAATGTCATTATTTTTCAGATTTGGAAGCCGTGCGCATGTATTTACGACGCCTAGCCTACCCAAATAGGTCAACTGATTTGGAAACAATATTTGGAGTGTCTGCACCATATATTTCAATGATTTGCAGTTATGCAATGAATTTCATTTACCAGCGTTGGGGACCTCTACTTACCAAATTGTATAATCTGAAATGGTTAAACAGGGAGGAATTAAGTAACTATTCTGCTGCTGTTGCATAAAAAAATGTTCCAGTTAACAATAGTTGGGGATTTATTGATGGAACAGCAATGGCAATATGTACGCCGGTGAAAAATCAAGAAAACTATTTATCTGGACACAAGCAGGTACATTGTATCAAATATCAATCTGTCTTGTGTCCTGATGGTATTGTTGTAAGTTTAAAAGGACCATTTCAAGGAATGATGCATTATGTTGGAATATTACGTGATTGTAACTTCTACAATGGAGCAGAGGGAAAAAGATAAGTAATATACGTCCATGCAGTAAGTAGATTAGAAATCATTTGAAACAAAATATTACTTCCTGGTGCATTAAACAAACAGTGAATCAGTGATATCTTCGGATTAGCTCATAAATAGTGGATTTTTATGTGATATCATATACATGTGACAGTGTAAAGAGTTGATAAGTAGTCATCTAAACGAAATAGCAATTATTTGGCTAGGATGTGAAAGGGATATATGTAACCAGTCAATGCGTTCGTAATGTTATCTAAAATACAGAAGAGGTTAGCGTATGTGAATTATAAGAGTTTTATCGACATTTAATATAACGAATAAGTTATGGTTGATATAAAGGTTACAGTTGGATTGTGAGAAGACATATGAGTAATATGAAATGCTATAGAAGTGAGTTAAGAAGAAATCGAATATTCAAGCAAATAGATGATGATTATGGAATAATCTGCGTCAAGTGAACGTGTATATGAGAGTTGTTGAGATGAAAGAAGAAATACGATGAGAAAATATGAAACGGATTATATATATATATATATGTATGTATGTATGTATATATATTCCATATCCAACCTTAAATATGAGTTATATATCTCACATATAGGAGGTAAGCACATATAGATCATCGAGATAAGCTCATATAAGGAAAATTAAGTAGAATATTAACCAACATTAACACAGATTTCAACCACAGTCAAGTTCTCTTAATATATACAACTACGTCATACTTACTTATCACAATAATGCTATGGTGAGGTTACTGATACATAATTGCTAAAGATAGTGGTTGATAGAGTCTTCCTGAATGAAATACAAAACCTATTTTCATAAATAAGGATGAATGAGGTGTTGTAAGTTAGTGATAACATGTTAATATGTTGTATGTGATATATTTATGCAGTCAACGTTGTTACCGTGTTTTCGTGGAGCAGAAAGAGGTGAAAGAAGGTGCTGGGTAGAATGGGTCTATCTACTATATCAAAGATTAACTTAAAACTTTAAAAATGAAGGTTACGTCAGTGATTGGCCATATCCAAAAACTGGCGGAATGAGAAAGAAGTATTGCAAACTTTGAAATAACAAAATAAATGAAAGTTAATTTAGTTGAGAAAACATAATGACACAAAACATTTTTAAATTATTAATTATTTTACCTTGAACCAGGGTGCATTACCTCAGTTTTTGTAACGACATCTATGGAAAAAGGTTCAAACTTCTTGGCGTAAACCACAACAAAACCAATAAATTCAGACAGTTTAGGCAACGTCAGAATAACACAATTACTCCATAATTCAATGGTGACATCTTTTGGTCAATGTCCCAACTTCGTGCCGTAGCTATTTCAAGATTTGTATGAGAGATAGCGTTCTTTATGGCGCTTCCTTTTTAAATGTGCGGGATTGAGGTGTACCTCCCAACACAAACGTAATTCATAAAATTTATTAGAGGGATGATATCCACATGAGTTATTAGTAATAATGATAGATGGTAATTTTGATGAGTGCATATGTAGTAAATGACCTAGGGCTTATCCTCTTCCTGACGTATCCACATATGAGAAAGCTGAAGTGATTGAAATGATCGATATTATTGAAAGTATTGATATCCTCAATATTATTAATTAACTGTGGAGATGTGAAGACATGTATACATGAAATTAGCACATTTAAGTCAAGGCAACGGATGATACTCAATGATTTCAGACGAATGTAGGGTTTGTAATCTCATTCAATCACAAAGGAATTGAACAAGAGTTGTGATTTTAATTTACTAACAACAGAATCCAAAGAATTATTTCAGATTTATTTTCTACTTTCCGATATATAATTGTAAATCATTTATTATTTTTGCTTTTATCAAAGATCAAATTTCTAACTTTCATTGCTTTCATTTCTTAGCAATATTTGCCTGGAGTTGAAATGAAAAACCACGCGAAATTATTTCAGTCATTTCATTTACTTTCGTTTCCAGTTTTGTTGCTGGAAAAAATTGAGACGGCAATAATATTTGCATAATCCTGGACATTGGTACCGATATTTTATTTAACAAACGATAAAATGCGAACCACTCAGAGTAAAATTCAATTTTTTATTTATATATATTCAAAAAATTGTCCCCATCCATGTCATTTGCACTCTAAGTCCCAAAAATTACACATTTCTCCGAGAGCTCATGGTATTTGATCTTAGTTTTACAAGTTTGTCTGTATGAGGCAACGCAGCTTCTGGCCAGCAAAGAGGTTTGAGCTCCGCTAGTAGATAGCGTTACGTTAATCGACTGGTGATAACCGGGCTGCTTATTTCAGTAACGTAAAATGAATGACTCCGATTGGCTCTTCATCAGTGACGTCAATATAGCGTCAACCGGTTAGCGAACGGCTTTACACGAGAGGGAGAGTCGGAGCCCTCTGGCAAACTTTCCACCTAAACGCCCTTCTACATCGGCACGCTAAACATAAACCCACTCCTTCAAGTAGGCAAACTTCTCAGATTAACATCATAACTAGGTCAGCAAAAAATCCAGCTACTCGCCGTGCATGAGACCAGACTTACTGAGTCGGAGACGTTAGAATATGGTAACTACCGCATTTTCAAGAGCAAAACTACACGAACAGTAGGAAAAACCACACCAATGTTAGGCATGGCCTTTTCCGTGCACAAAACGATCGTCAGCACCGTAGAAGAGATCACATCCATAAAGAACAGACTAATAAGCTTGCGACTTCGCTGTATAAATCGCCAATACACCTTCGTAAATGCCCATGCACCCACCAACGACTGCAAAGATCAAAAACAAACAGAACACTTCTGGAACAAATTTGAAACCACAGTCATCAAAATCCCTGAAAGAGACACAATCATTCTCCTCAGCAATTTCAACGGTAAAATTTGTAAAGAACAGTGCTATAGAAAAACTGCACGAATATTCTCGGCACACGAAAAACTAACAAAAACGGCAAACGCCTCATCGAGCTCTGTCAACAAAACGACAACATCCCTAAAGAAAAACCCCAATAGGCTCTTCACATGGGAATCACCCAACACCTGCTGCGGCAAACACCAGATCGATCATGACGCATTCTCCTTC